>NC_137952.1:21968550-22135672 GCF_963924665.1 Micromys minutus | reverse complement strand
ATGCATCCATTTTCTTAAGAATTTTATAAAGTCATTGTTTCTGATAGCTGAGTAGTACTCCATTGCGTAAATGTACCACAATTTTTGTATTCATTCATCTACTGAAGGACATCTGGGTTCTTTCCAGCTTCTGGCTATTATAAATAGAGCTGCAATGAACCTTGGGTGCATGTATCTTTGTTGTATGTTGGAGCGTCTCTGGGGTATATGCCCAGAAGTGGAATAACTGGGTCTTCAGGTAGTACTATGTCCATTTTTCTGAGGAACCGCCAGACTGATTTCCAGAGTGGTTATACCAGTTTACAACCCCACCAACAGTGGAGGAGTGTTTGTCTTTCTCCACATCCTCGCCAGCATCTGTTTGTCATCTGAGTTTTGGATCTTGGCCAATCTGACTGGTGTGAGGTGGAATCTCAGGGTTGTTTTGATTTGCATTTCCCTGATGGCTAAGGATGCCGAGCACTTCCTTAGATGTTTCTCAGCCATTCCATATTCCTCGATTTAGAACTTTTTGTTTAAGTCTGTACCACATTTTTAATAGGGTTATTTGATTCTCTGGTGTCTAGCTTTTTGAGTTCTTGGTATACCTTGGATATTAGGCCTCTATCAGATGTGGGGTTGGTAAAGATCTTTTCCCACTCTGTTGGCTGCCGTTTTGTTTTCTTGACAGTGTCCTTAGCCTTACAGAAACTTTGCAATCTCATTAAGTCCCATTTGTCAATCTTTGACCTTAGAGCTCAAGCTATTGGTGTTCTGTTTAGGAAATTTTCTCCTGTGCCTATGAGTTCTAAGATTTCCCTACTTTCTCATCTAATAGTTTCAGTGTACCTGGTTTAATGTGGAGATTCTTTGATCCACTTGCACTTGAGCTTTGTACAAGGAGATAAGAAAGGGTCTATTTTCATTCTTCTGCATGCTGAGTGCCAGTTGGACCAGCACCATTTGTTGAATAGGTTGTCCTTTTTCCATTGATTTACAGCTCCTTTGTCAAAAATCAGATGACCATATATGTGAGGGCTCATTTTTGGATCTTCTATTCCATTGATCCACGTGCCTATTTCTGTACCAGTACCATGCAGTTTTCTGCTCGCGGTCCGTTACAGAGAAAGTTCTGCCTTGAGTTTGTTTAATTTCCAAGTACATGGAAATGATTCTTTTACTTTCAGTTGTTTTCTTGAGTCTAAATCTGTTAGAATTCAAGAGGGTGCACACATTGAAGAGTTTACATATGAGGATGTATATACTGAAGAGTATGCACATGAGCACACACACTGAAGAGTATGCACATGAGTACACACACTGAAGAGTATTCATGAGTACACACACTGAAGAGTATTCATGAGTACACACACTGAAGAGTATTCATGAGCACACACACTGAAGAGTATTCATGAGTACACACACTGAAGAGTATTCAAGAGTACACACACTGAAGAGTATGCACATGAGCACACACACTGAAGAGTATGCACATGAGTACACACACTGAAGAGTATTCATGAGTACACACACTGAAGAGTATTCATGAGTACACACACTGAAGAGTATTCATGAGTACACACACTGAAGAGTGTGCACATGAGCACACACACTGAAGAGTATTCATGAGCACACACACTGAAGAGTATGCACATGAGTACACACACTGAAGAGTATTCATGAGTACACACACTGAAGAGTATTCATGAGTACACACACTGAAGAGTGTGCACATGAGTACACACACTGAAGAGTATTCATGAGTACACACACTGAAGAGTGTGCACATGAGCACACACACTGAAGAGTATTCAAGAGTACACACACTGAAGAGTATTCATGAGTACACACACTGAAGAGTATGCACACGAGTAAACACACTGAAGAGTATTCATGAGTACACACACTGAAGAGTATTCATGAGTACACACACTGAAGAGTGTGCACATGAGCACACACACTGAAGAGTATTCAAGAATACACACACTGAAGAGTATTCATGAGTACACACACTGAAGAGTGTGCACATGAGCACACACACTGAAGAACATACAAATGAGTACACACACTGAAGAACATATGAGGTCGCATACACTAAAGGATATCCATACATGTACACACACACTGAAGAGTATACATATGAGTATACATTTATGTAATCTTTCTTTTTTATCATTTCAAGTGTGCTTGTCTTTTTATAATTTTGTTTTGTTTGTTTAAAATGAATTTTTTTGAAAGGGATTTTTGAGACTTACCAATTTCAGCTTTTAATCAAACTTTGTTTTTCTGTGCAGTTTGTCTCATAAGAAGTCAGTGACATGACTTTTTGGTGTTCTGTAGAAGTATGAGTTTCTCAGATTGGATGCTCTGTCCTGTTCATTATGTTACTGAGTCCACACTCTGAAGCTTTTTCTAAGTTTTTTATTTCTGTTTTCTAATACTATAATAACATAGTGCTTGACATGTGTTCATCATTTTATAGGTTGTGGGCCCACCTGGTACAGGAAAAACAGATGTTGCAGTCCAGATCATATCCAACATTTACCACAATTTTCCAGAACAGAGAACTTTAATTGTTACTCATTCCAATCAGGTAATTGACCCTGTGTGTGTGTGTGTGTGTGTGTGTGTGTGTGTGTGTGTTTGTGTCTGTCTGTCTGTCTGTCTGTCTGTCTCTGTGTATACCTGTCTGTCTCTGTGTGTCTGTGTGTGTCTGTCTGTGTGTCAGAACGCTTTATTTTGAAATTAAAAACATTAATCTTTATTGGTAGTTATTTCTTTAGTAGATTGGCTATTACTCAGACACAGAGATCTAACGTGTATTAGAACCTAGTTGAGTTTAAATACCTGTAAGGCTACATGTAAATCTATTACATAAAGGATCATTGTGTACTGGGTTGATCCTTCTGAAGGTGCCAGAAACAGTGAAGAATGAATATGCTTTATTAACTCTGGCATAAAATGGTACCAGCACTTCTCAGGGCATCCCAACCTGTGATAAAACTGCTTTCCCGTAAACCTGGAAAAACTTAGTCTCAGGATCCACCAGTGACTCCAGTTGATGTATCTTTAGAAATCTAGGTTTATAATGCACTACAGTTTATGCATTGTAAGTCATTCTGTTACTTGTATTCTTTAATTTGCAGTTTGGTTTATTGTCAGTAATACTACAGATTATTCACCTGGAATGATGCTTTGACAGTGGTTTAGAATTTATAAATCATGGTGGCTTATACAACATGTCAAATTTTTGTTGGCCTATTGATTTGGGAAGAAAGTTAATTTGTTCTTCTCCTGAATAAATGCAATAAAACAAAGTGCTGGGACTTTCTTTTTCTTCCAATTTAATAAAGTTTATTATACATATTATACAAAGCAGTTAGTTAGCTCTTAAAATGCACAAACTGTAAGTCATGGATTATCTCACAGGATCTGAATGAGTTTTGTCTCCTGCCTTGATAGGACCTGTTACAGCGCATACTACTAGGGTGGGATTGTTAGCAGTCCTAGAGAAGCTCTGCTGCAGAAATAGCCATAGAAGGCCTTGTTGCTGAGCCCCGGCTGTCCTTTGACATTCAGATGACCCTCAGTGTCTGTCAGTGTGCTGACAGCGTGGAGCTGTGGTGGCTTTCATTTGACCAGTTAACTGCTTTGTTTCCCAGGTCGTCACCTGACTGACTGCCCGCCCTGTCCAAGCATGCCTCCAGCAACTTTCCATCTTACAAGAAAATTTTTATATTTTTTACATTTATATTTACATTTATAAATTTTTCTGCTTCGATTTTTTAGTATAGATAGTAAATAATACTGTGCAGTCCAATTGATGGGTCCTGAGTGTTGAATAGTGTAAAAAGCTAAATAATAAGAAATTTTAATTAAAAAAAATCAATGCCTTTTATTTCTTAAATCTGCTAGAATGTTGGCACCAAAGGATACATGGAAGATTATGAAGCCTGACTGTGTGTTCACATTAGCTTAGCGCAGAGTTGGACTGTGATCTGGGAGAATGGTTGCTGACCGGGGGATACTATAAATGGTGCCTTGATTTAGTGTATCTTCCCAACTTATGAGACTTTCACCTTTTTTCAAAATTTTTGCTTCTCTACAGAACTTTTGTCTAACCACAGAGGTTGAAGAATAAATATTAGCATTTGAGAGGTAGAGAGAAGTGGGTTCAAGTGTTTCTGTCAGAGCTGTGCCACCCAGTGCTGTCTGCTCCCTGTGTAGAGAGAGCTAGGCTTTGGTCCTGAGCATTGAGGATGCTCTGTGCTCGACTGCCTCCTGGCCGTTTGCAGATGCTGAGTTATTTCCCGTTCTCCCCAGCCCTTGGAATAGTGCTGGGTTCAGTGAAACTCAGCATAGCTTATTATTTTAAGAACCATCACCACTTGGAGAAACTAGCCCTTGAACCAATGCCTTTCATTCTATAAATTAGACATCGAATTTTAAGGTATAGGTAGCTTTATAGTTTCCAGTTGGTTTTGGCCATGTATACATAGTGCAAATACAAGCACTCCATATTAAATATAATCGTGTTAAGGTGTCTAAAAGGCCTAATACTAAACCTGCTTTCTTCTGACTCATATACCCGCACGTTACCCTGTCCATCGAGGAACTCGTCCTGCTTCTGTTTCAGTGAATTGAATAAGTCTCTTAGGCTCACTGCCATCCGTTTACCTTGCTGACCAGGCTCTGAACCAGTTATTTGAGAAAATCATGGCTCTGGACATTGATGAGCGCCATCTCCTGCGTCTTGGTCATGGGGAGGAAGAGCTGGAGACAGAGAAAGACTTTAGCAGGTAAGACAGTGGCGGCGGACGGTGACACATCCATTTTTAACCTTTTACCCCTTATTTAAGAAATACCAAGAGAATAGCCGTGGATAATCAAATTAACTTCCAACAGTTGTGGTGTCACCTGCTTAGTCTGTTTGGTAAGCTGAAATCGAAGCATGGTGCACTTTACCTTCAGCTCTTTGTGGCTCCTCCCATATTTAATACCACTTGTGAGGGGAATAAAATTGTACAGTCAAAGTTTCCTACCATTAATAGTTTGTTTCTTCAAAATTATAATAACATTTCATTTACATAGCAATTCAGATAATAAGCACAATTAATAGGTGGACATACTTAACATATCATTTGTTTCATAAATATGACCTTTGACCTGTATGAATAATGTACATCAGAAGGAAGTTATATTACTGTGCTTGGTCTATTCAGAGTTCACTTCTTGGGTTGGATCACCTGGTGATAGTTGTGAACTCTCCCCTTAGGGGATTCCTCCTGTTAGGTCCGCTGATGAGCATAGAGCTCCCACCTACAGATGCCAACATCTGTTCTTCATTTAGCAGTATTTACGATCTTGCTAGGTTTGAGTGCTAGACCACATACTAGAAACTGCAGATAACATAGAATGCATTTTCAAATTTTGAAACATTCTGCTTTTATGATAGTTTCAGCAGGACAGTGCTGTACAAAGTCTGTCCACTGTGTGTTCCTAGCCTACTGGTCTACTGCAGAACACACTGTAACATACGGGAAGTTTTATATGTACAAAAAACTGACAGCTTGCTAGCTTGCTTTTTCTCTCTACTCAGACTGTTAACATGTTTGCATGTAAGCACGCAGCCTTAGCTTATACTTTAAATAACTTTTTGTGATGTGGCCTAAGATATACCACTTATCATTTGATTTATCAACCACTCATAATTAAATATACATCAAACTGAGATTCCTTTTTTTATCTGATCATTTATAGTTTCTACTCTGCTCTCTGGAATGCCATAGATAGATTTTATCAAAGCCTTTACATTACAGATTTGCCCTCTTACCTGTCTGACAATTCTAGGTATGGAAGAGTTAATTATGTCCTGGCTCGAAGAATAGAACTTTTAGAAGAAGTCAAACGATTACAAAAGAGTCTGGGGGTTCCAGGAGATGCTTCATATACCTGTGAAACTGCGGGCTATTTCTTCCTATATCAGGTATGACTGGAGATCTTTTTTTTCTTACAACTTTATTTAAAAAAAAAACAGATACATGTATAGATTATTAAAAGCATTTTAGCGTATATATATACATATATATATATATATATATATATATATATATATATTTGCCAGTACTTGATTTATTTTTTAAAGGTTTGATAGTATGCATTGAAATCGTACTATTTACAAAGATCATAAAGTATATGTAAAACAAAATGTAACATGGAAATAGTCAAACTTTTCTTAGTGTATAAAGATTAAACATAATGATTTTTAACTACCAAAAAAAATGCCACAAGGCTATCTTCTTAGATCTTGAGTTATTAATGATTTAAGGTCTAGGTGTACCCCACTCTGAGAGGGTGCTATACACTTATTATTTTTTTCTAAGAAGGACTGAGGCTTCCACTTTTTAGCCTTTTTTTTTTTTTTTTTTTTTTTTTTTTTTTTTTGGAGCTTTATAAGGTCTGTGAGTTGTTCCTTGGGTATTCAGAGCTTTCAGAAGCTAGTATCCAATTATCAGTGAGTACATACCATGTGTGTTCTTTTGTGACTGGCTTACTTCACTCAGGATGATATTCTCTAGATGCATCCATTTTCTTAGGAATTTCATAAACTCATTGTTTCTAATGGCTGAGTAGTACTCCATTGTATAAATGTACCACAATTTCTGTATCCATTTGTCTACTGAAGGACATCTGGGTTCTTTCTAGCTTTTGGTTATAATAAATAAGGCTGCTATAAACATGGTAGAGCATGTGTCCTTGTTATATGTTGGAGCATCTTTTGGGTATGTGCCCAGAAGTGGAATAACTGGGTCTTCAAGTACTACCATGTCTAATTTTCTGAGGAACTGCCAGACTGATTTCCAGAGTGGTTGTACCAGTTTACAACCCCATTAACAGTGGAGAAGTGTTCTTCTTTCTCTACATCCTCACCAGCATCTGTTGTCATCTGAGTTTTTGATCTTAGTCATTCTGACTGGTGTGAGATGGAATCTCAGGGTTGTTTTGATTTGCATTTCCCTGATGACTAGGGATATTAGGTGCGTCTGAGCCATTCTGAATTCCTCAACTGAGAATTTTTTGTTTAGCTCTATACGCCATTTTTAATAGGATTGTTTGATTCTCTGGCGTCTATCTTCTTGAATTCTGTGTATATATTGGATATTAGACCTCTATCAGATGTGGTAAAGATCTTTTCGTAATCTGTTGGCTGCTGTTTTGTTTTCTTGACAGTGTCCTTAGCCTTACAGAAACTTTGCAATCTCATTAAGTCCTATTTATCGATTCTTGATCTTAGAGCATGAGCCATTGGTGTTCTGTTCAGGAAATTTCCCCCTGTTCCTATGTGTTCTAAGGTTTTTCCCACTTTCTCTTCTAATAGTTTCAGTGTACCTGGTTTTATGTGGAGATCTTATGACTGGAGATCTTTAAAGTGAGACTTCATAAGACTTGTCTTAGAAGGAAAGTAGTCTGAGTTCTAGAGATCATTCTTGAAAGGTTACTGTTGTTTTAGTACTTTAAAATATATGGCATTTCAAAAACTATTTTGAATACCTTTTGTGTTTATTATTACTTCAGCAGTTTTAGCCTTTTTCTGTTTATTTTGTATGTGCAGACAGCTTTGTGGAGTTGGTTCCCCTTTACACACTGTGGACTCCATCGATCAAGCTCGGGTCATAGGCTTGGTGACAGGCACCTTTACATTGAGCCACCTCACTAGGCATTGTGTTTTTGTTTATGGTTCTGTTTTCTTTGTAAGCAGCTCCAAGTTAAGGTCGATATTGTGGCCATTGAAGTCATTTTCCTCCTTTCTTGCTATTTTCATATTCTCTCTCTCTCTCTCTCTCTCTCTCTCTCTCTCTCTCTCTCTCTCTCCTCCCTCCCTCCCTCTTTCCCTCTCTCTCTCTCTCCCCCTTCCCTCCCTCTTTCCCTCTCTTTCTCTCTCTCTCTCTCTCCCTCCCTCCTTCCCTCTCTCTCTCTCTCCCTCCCTCCCTCTCTCCCACCCCTCTCTCTCTCTCTCATTAGAGGAATGTAACTAAATATTCTACCTACTCAGTCATAGCTAGTAATTGATTTCAATTTAAGGCTGTGACATTGTTAAGATTAATTTTCTGAGCATGAAAACTATTGAGAAACAGGACTACAGAAATGAATAAATTGTAAGTTCTTTGCATTATTAAATAATTTCTAGTGAGTTAGGACATAATCAAATAGTGCAGACTTATATAACTTGCTTTCAGTGGAGTATTGCCATTTGTATATTTTAGAAATGATCTAAAATTGAAAATCTGAATGAGTATGAGAGAATGAGCTTAATCTCATCAGTGGCTACACAAACCACTTGAGTGTATTCAAAATGAGATTTTTCTAGGTTTTGTGAAGCAAACAAGATACACACTGGACCAAATTGTCCACTTTAGATTCCAACTGTTTAGTTCATTTTCTCCAGATTCCCCTTGCTTTATTCAAAGCATAGTCTAGCCAGGAAGGTCTAACACAGTTTTTTTCCTGCAGGTCATGTCCCGTTGGGAGGAATACATGAGCAGAGTGAGGAACACAGGGGGCGCCAGCCCAGACGCTGCCGAGGTCGCCACGCTCTTCCCCTTCCACGAGTACTTTGCCAATGCCCCTCAGCCCATCTTTAAAGGCAGGTCTTATGAAGAAGACATGGAAATTGCTGAAGGGTGCTTCAGACATATTAAGAAAATCTTCACTCAGCTTGAGGTAAGGTTTCTCAACTTGTGTTCATCTTTCCTTAAAAGTTTGTGGTTTATCTTTTTAATGAGGTAAATTAAATGATAAGATATTGCAAGTCAAATTGTCAGTTTTAAGAAAAAGTTTTGAAAATATTTACTGTGTGTGAGAGCAAGAGAGAGACAGGTAGACAGACGGACTACACAGTGTTACTATGTTGGTTTTAGCTGGCATAAAACTTTCTTCCTGCTTCTGCCTTATAAGTACTGTCATACACTGTCACACTCAGCCAGATACAGCTATAGTTAAGAAATAAGCAAGAATTAAAATGAGTTATATCTCTATTATTCTGCCTTTTTTAGTCTAAAGAGTACTACTATTTAAGAAAATGATGTTTCCGTCAGGGATTGTTTTATTCTTTCATAGCAGATTAACTGTGTAGCCGAACATGACCTTAAGCCTCTGCTTTCTGCCTTTCTACTTTCTGAGTAGTAGAATTGTAGGTGTTTGCAGGTGTACACCAATCCTGGCTCATACAGCAATAAGGCTGAAACCCCCAGGCATTGCGCACAGTCGGCAAGCAGTCTGCCAACAGGGTTGGTTACACCACCAGTCCTCCATCAGGAAACGCAGCAATAATTCTTCGAATGGGAATTTGAGATAAGTTGTTTCATAGTTGATCAGGAGACACAAAGGAAGGTTCCTATATTAACCAGGATGCTTGATCCTGATATGAAAGTGAAGTGAGGATCCTTACTAAACAGATAGAGAAGGCTCTGCTGTAGATCCAGGAGGGATCCCCAGGACAAACATTTCCTGCAGCAGGCTTATAAGCAGCCACATTGAGGCTTGTTTCCTTAGTAAGAATGTGTGGAAAGTGTCACTCTAGGTACAGAGAAGGGGGACTTTGTATCTTTTCTATCTTCTAAATATGCTTCCATCCCATTCCCTAGTATTTGGCACATAGTTGGTAAATTTGGTAGCTTATGGATAGGTAGATGACTATATAAAATAATAATATTGTATCTGAAAATTTTAGTATCAAAATTATACTACTTAATGTGTAGTAGCAGCTGCTTTGGGGAGTATAGAGGAGGAGGTAATTACTATCTCACCTGAAACAGTAATACTTATATGAAAAATACAACAAAACGCTAAAAAAATAATAGATGTAGGTATGTGTAATGTTCAAGTCTGGGGCAACCTGTTACTGTCATACCTGTCCATCCTCTGCCACAGCTGAGCTTCAGACTGGTCCTTGCAGATTCAAGGCCCTCCCTATATTCTATGTCAGCTGACTTAGCTGTATTAAACATATCTTCAGAGATGGTAGGAGTTGAGAAGAGACAAACCAGAGTTTGACAAAGCAAAGTTCACTCTGCTTTGGTTTCATCTCATCTGTCCCTCCAGCTTCCATTAGACTGATCTACCACAGTTCCAGCAGGCAGGGTAACCCGAGTCCCTGGGCTCTGATCCTTCCTTGTAGGAGTGACAGTGACTTTCTTGCTGTTGCCAGTGTCTACACTGGCTCATCCCCCTGGCTAGCTCTTTAGGCCTGTCATTTGTACAACCAGTTATTTACTATTTGATAGGAATATATGAAATAGTTTTTCTTTACTTACATTGAATAATGCAGCTATTGCTGGTTGGTATTTTATTCCATGCTTTTTTATAATGAAAATAGTTTTTATACAAGAAAGTCCAGATTGTAGCTTGAATATCACCTCAACTCAGATGGCACCAACGTCAAAAAATTGTAAATCATTAGCCATATCTTAGTATTTTCTTATAGTTCACTAGGCTTGGCTTATGTCAATGTATATATTAATAATGCATAACTACATAATAAATATGTAATATATTCTCAAGAATTGTCTGATTGGGTGGATTGTGCCTGTATACACATGGACTATGACTATCCTAAAGTTATCTTGCTGGGGCTCACTCCATAGGAATTCAGAGCTTCGGAACTGCTTCGCAGTGGGCTGGACAGATCTAAGTACCTCTTGGTGAAAGAAGCCAAAATCATTGCTATGACATGTACTCATGCTGCCTTGAAACGACATGACTTGGTCAAGTTGGGTTTCAAGGTAAAGAATTATATCCTTAGTTCATCTCCTCATTGGGCTTCTGTTTCTTTACTTTTTTCTTTTGGTCATGATCTAGATTGGTTCACTTCTTATGAAAGGTCTCATATATAATTAATTGCTTTAATGGTCTCTTTTAAAAGTGGATGGTAATGTAACATTTATATGATTAATGAAGTTAAATATAATTTAATTTGTGAGTAATATGTCTATAAATTCACATCAATCACTTGATTGTCTAACAAGACCATCATTGTTAAGGTTTCATCTTTACTGAGTATCACTTGTTTAAAAATATGTTTAAACAGATATAAAGGTTATGAAAGTAGTATTTCATAATCCTTTTCACCCGACACATTTATCTACAAACATTATTCACAAAGTAAACATGTATCTAATCCCCATTGTCTGTAGTAGAATGATTTTGTTTATACCATCAAGTGAGATATTAAGATAACTTACTGTCTGATAAACATGAGCAGGATTGACGTTTATGACGCAGTTGAAGTGGAACATGACAATTGAGTAATAAGCTTGACTTTTCAGTCTTTGTCACTACTAGCAAGTAACTAACCACTTGAGTACAGATCTGTCAACCTGTACCTGCTTGGCACAATGTTTGAGAAAGAGCTCTGTACTGGTTTGAGCACAATGGTAGCAGTTCATTTGTTGAGGAAAGTAGCGAACAATTTTAAGGTACATAAACTCACTGAATGATAGATAGTACCAAGTAAATGGAAGGTGGTAGAACTCTTGTATCTTAGAGAGAAGATTCCTCAGCTGCAAGGCAGGGCAGATATAACACCAAGTGTGACCTTGTCCTTTTGCAAGATACACATGAGAATTTTTCACCAGAATATTTTCTTCTTGGGATTAATATATATCTGTGGCAATATAACATTTGTATTAAATTATATGAATTTAATAACAAAGGGTATCAGTATAGTCAATACTAGAATTTTTAGCTTGTTTTGTGTGTAGCATTGTATGAAGTCTAAAAATACTGTTTATCAAAATTTTGCTGGTCTTTTTTAATACTTAAAATGATAAGCTCTAAAGTTATTCCATGCAGATAGGTTTTTTTAAAAAAAATATTTTTAATTTTGATGTTTTACTTTTTCAGTGTTTGTTTGTTGAGACAAGGCCTTGCTATTAGCCTTAGCTGGCCTGGAGCTTGCTATGTATTCACCAGGCTAATCTCAAAGTCATAGAGATCTAGCTGTCTCTAACTCCAGAATACTGGAATTTAAGGTGTGTACTTGAGACAGACCACAACTCCTTTGAATGGATCATGTCTAAGAATTATTTTTTCCATAAAAGAATTTGAAGAATTGAAAAAACATGATGATTCTTTGACCATCAGTGGCTTAGAACAGGAAGGGAATGGTAGAGATTCCTGGACCATTAGTAATGGTAGTTCTGGAGAGTGGACCCTGGAGAATAAACTCAGAGCCAGCTTGAAGGTAATATGATAAACTTTGGCAGTGTGTGAGATCCAGGTTTGAGGTAGAAGCAGATTATTGCAGTGAAGAAGATTTCTAAGGGTAACAGTACTAACGCAAATGACCACATGTGCAGTCAGTCTGACTAACCTGCAAAGAATGTGGAGAACTAAATTGGAAAGAACCAATGTGAAACTGCAGTGATTATGTTGGGACACCTGAGGTTAAGGACATGAGCCTAACCAATTAGGCTGCGAACTTGTTTGCGTATTTGATACATTGCAGTCTTAATGTGAAATGATTAAGACCTTTTGACCATTGTTTTGCTTATGGTGATAATTGCATGGATTGTCAGCTACTCTTTGACAAGATTTTCTTTTTCAGTATGACAACATTTTAATGGAAGAGGCTGCCCAGATTCTAGAGATAGAAACCTTTATCCCTCTACTTCTGCAGGTAAGAACTGAAGGTCAGAGACATAATTAAGGGTCCAAGGGCATTCAAGCTGAAATTAGGGTAGTGATTCCATGCTCGCCTGATATCTCTGTTTGCTTTTCTGTTTGCCGCCTGTAAACTCTTCCACTATTTCACCCATGGCTTTGTATTCCCTTAGGGCATACTATTTAAAAATTCATGGCCTAAGCCAGGCATAATGGCTTTAATCCCAGAAATCAGGAGGCAAAAGTGGGAATTCTGTGAGTTCAAGACCGACCAGCCTGATCTTTATAATGAGTTCCAGGACAGTCAGAGCTACATAGTGAGACCCTGTCTCAAAAAAAAGTAAAAATGAAAATTGTCCATGGTTTATATCTACAACATAGTTTTTAATAAAGATGAATTTTAATCGGGAAAATTATATTACTAGGTAATTTGGAGGGAAGATGAGTTATTTTGTCTTTTCTTAGAGTTGTTTCTACAGATGTTTCTGATGTTCCTTGGATACATTGCTTTTCATAATTGTGTGACTAAATTTTAAAACCAAGTAGTGTTATTTTGAGAATGCTTCTCGTTATACAATATTCTCTACTATTGAAGCATTACAAACAAAATACAGAATTATCAATATAATACTAAAATCACTTAATGTTCAGATAAATTGTTATCAAAACTACTATATATATATGCTATCATATAAAAGTTAATGTTTATTATGTCCAGTGTAAGATCTATTTCCTGTACAAAAGGCCATGTAGAGTAAGAAACTGAGGTTAGTATTATATGAAGCTATTATGGTTTTACTCTCGAGCTCTCTCTCAAAACCTCTTGGCGCGTACTTCTAACACCAGTGTTCACTTTGGGATCTTTCTACTTCTATCCCTGGGCATGCTTCTTCCTACTTCAAGGTGTCTTTTCTGATTGTCCTGTTGAGGCCTTCACCTACTCCTGCTCATAACTCAGTCAGGAGCACTGGCACCCTTGCTTCAGTGCCAGCCCAGTTTGTAAATTCACTAGGCTCCTTTATAGAGCTGGTGAGGATCTGTAAGTTAATGATGTCATCTGATGAACAGATCTTGTGTGTGGTGATCTAGAAACCATCCGTAATGTATTAATTGAGCTACTTAGGTGCTTCCTTACTTTTCGTTTCTAGAATCCTCAAGACGGATTCAGCCGGTTGAAGCGGTGGATTATGATTGGTGATCACCACCAGTTGCCTCCAGTCATTAAGAACATGGCCTTCCAGAAGTATTCCAATATGGAGCAGTCTCTTTTTACTCGCTTTGTCCGGGTTGGAGTTCCTACTGTGGACCTCGATGCTCAAGGGAGAGCCAGGGCAAGGTGAAGATTCACTCCAAGATAAATATCTTTTACATAAAGTTTTAGCCTCTAAAAATCTAGGAACTGTCCTACAAGTCTGTATGTTGACCTAATGAATTACTTTTTTCATTAACTTGATATTAACTGACTGAAAAGGATTCACTTTATCCTCTCTCCAAGACACGACACTCATGTACTGATAAAACCTAAAGCAAAAGTGATCAAGGGGAGAACACTGGTTCTTAAGTGCATAAGGAAAGCCAGCCACTTCACAGGTCCTCCTAGTGTTGCTACTTACAGGCCTTCCTGGCTCTGTAGTTTATGATGTAGCAGTAGTTTACACAGGACAACAGGAGAGCTGTCAGCCTTGAAACATCTGCAGTCCCCTGCCTTTTGGTTACTTGGAGCAAGGAGCTTAAAGTTTACAAAGTATTGTCTCTAAAACGATGACTAAGTTGTCCACTAAAACTACAATGTCCGTTTGTGTACTGAAGGGTCCCACCATGTTAATCTTTGTGTTCGGGGCCTTTGTCTTGGGACAGCTTGTGTAACCTCTACAACTGGCGTTACAAAAACCTAGGGAACTTGCCGCACGTGCAGCTCCTGCCAGAGTTCAGCACAGCCAACGCTGGCCTGCTGTACGACTTCCAGCTCATCAACGTGGAAGACTTTCAGGGAGTGGGGGAGTCAGAGCCTAACCCTTACTTCTACCAGGTAAGCCAGAGTGCGCGGCACAGTTTCTCTCTTACAGCCTGTCTGAACTGCTGTGGAATTAAGCAGTGCATCTGAGCCATGGGACCAGCTACCAAGAAAAAGAGAGATTGCAGCCTTTCGTTACAACACAAAAGCAGTCATTTTCAGATGGGTCAAAGACACAGAGAATAACTAAACTTGGTAGAAAGGAAAAAAAGCAAATATTGACAAATTTGTAATAACGTAAGAAAAAGCTTCCTTGTTGAATCAGAAATAACAAAGAACAATCGATTTGAGAAAAAAAAATAAGTAAATAAAAACAATGTACTAAAAAAAAAAGAGTGCTCCAGGAGGTAGAGAGATGGCACATTAGTTATATGCACTTGAAAAATCTCATAGAGGACCAGGGCACAAGGCAGCTTAATGAGAGAGAGAGAGAGAGAGAGAGAGAGAGAGGGAGGGAGGGAGGGAGGGAGGGAGGGAAGGAGGGAGAAGACAGAGAGGGAGGGAGGGAGAAGAGAGAGAGAACATATATACAAACTAAACTATTTTTTAAAATTAAACAACATTATTTTAAAAAACATAAATGTACAGATTTTAAAAGCATTTTTGCATAAAAGTATATGAATACATTTTTGTCAGTACTTGATTTTTTTAAAGGTTTGATAGTGTGCATTAAAATCTTACTAGTTACAATGAGCATAAAGTACATGTAAAACAAGATGTAATCTGGAAATAGTCAAAGTTTTCTTGGTGTGTAAAGATTAAACATAATGATTTTTTTTTTTTTTTGGCCTTTTGTTTTTCTTGAACTTCATATAGTCTATGAGTTGTTTCTGGGGGTCAGAGCTTTCTGGGATTAGTATCCAATTATCAGTGACTGCATATTATGTCCGTTCTTTTGTGACTGGGTTACCTCACTCAGGATGATATTCTCTAGATGCATCCATTTTCTTAAGAATTTCATAAAATCATTGTTTCTAAGAGCTGAGTAGTACTCCATTGTGTAAATATACCACAGTTTTTTTTTATCCATTCATCTACTGAAGGACATCTGGGTTCTTTCCAGCTTCTGGCTATTATAAATAGAGCTGCAATGAACATTGTGGTGCATGTGTCTTTATTGTATATTGGAGCTTCTCTGGGGTATATGCCCAGAAGTGGAATACCTGTGTCTTCAGGTAGTACTATGTCCAATTTTCTGAGGAATCACCAGACTGATTTCCAGAGTGGTTGTAACAGTTTAAAACCCCACCAACAGTGGAGAAGTGTTCCTCTTACACTGCATCCTTGCCAGCATCTGCTGTCATCTGAATTTTTGATCTTAGCCAATCTGACTGGTGTGAGGTGGAATCTCAGGGTTGTTTTGATTTGCATTTCCCTGATGACTAAGGATACTGAGCACTTCCAGAGATGCTTCTCAGACATTCAATATTCCTCAATTGAGAACTTTTTGTTTAGCTCTGTACCCCATTTTTTAATAGGATTGTTTGATTCTCTGGTGTCTAACTTCTTGAGTTCTTTGTATATCTTAGATATTAGGCCTCTATCAGATATGGGATTGTAAAGATCTTTTCCCAATCTGTTGGCTGCCATTTTGTTTTCTTGACAGTGTTCTTAGCCTTACAGAAACTTTGCATTCTCATTAAGTCCCATTTGTCGATATTTGACCTTAGAGCACAAGCCATTGGTGTTCTGTTCAAAAAATTTTCTCCTGTGCCTATGTGTTCTAAGGTTTTTTTTTTTTTTCTACTTTCTCATCTAATAGTTTCAGTGTGCCTGGTTTAATGTGAAGATCTTTGATCCACTTGCACTTGAGCTTTGTACAAGGAGATAAGAAAGGGTCTATTTTCATTCTTCTGCATACTGAGTGCCAGTTAGATAAAAAACATTTGTTGAAGAGGATGTCCTTTTTCCATTGAATGTTTACAGCTTCTTTGTCAAAAATCAAGTGACCATATATGTGAGGGCTCATTTCTGGATCTTCTATTCTATTTTATTGATCCACGTGCCTATCTCTGTACTTGTACCGTGCAGTTTTTAGCACAATTGCCTTGTAATATAGCTTGAGGTCAGGAGGTCAGGGATGGTGATTCCCGCAGATGTTTTCTTGTTGTTGAGGATGGATTTCGCTATTCTAGGTCTTTTGTTATTCCAGATGAAATTGCACATTGCTCTTTCCAACTCTGTGAAGAAATTGGGTTGAAATTTTGACGGGGATTGCATTGAATCTGTAGATTGCTTTTGGTAAGATGGCCATTTTTACAGTGTTGATCCTTCCAATCCATGAGCATGGGAGATCTTTCCATTTTCTGAGATCTTCCTCAATTTCCTTCTTTAGAAATTTGAAGTTCTTGTTATATAGGTCCTTCACTGCTTAGTTAGAGTCACACCAAGGTATTTCATAGTTTTTGTGACTATTGCGAAGGGTATCTTTTCCCTAATTTCTTTCTCCGCATGTTTGTCCTTTGAGTAGAGGAAGGATACTGATTTGTTCGAGTTAATTTTATATCCAGCTACTTTGCTGAAGTTGTTTATCAGCTGTAGAAGTTCTCTGGTGAAATTTTTGGGGTCAGTTACGTATACTATCATGTTATCTGCAAATAGTGATGTTTTTACTTCTTCCTTTCCGATTTGTATCCCCTTGATTTCCTTTTGCTGTCTAATTGCTCTGGCTAGGACTTCCAGTACTATGTTGAATAGGTAGGGGGAGAGTGGGCAGCCTTGTCTAGTCCCTGATTTTAGTGGGATTGCTTCAAGTTTCTCACCGTTAAGTTTGATGTTGGCTATTGTTTTGCTGTATATTGCTTTTATTATGTTTAGGTATGGGCCTTGGATTCCTGTTTTTTCCAAGACTTTTAACATGAAGGGATGTTGAATTTTGTCAAATGCTTTCTCAGCATCTACTGAGAGGACCATGTGGTTTTTTTCTTTGAGTTTGTTTATATGGTGGATTATGTTAATGGATTTCTGTTTATTAAACTATTTCTGCATCCCAGGGATGAAGCCTACGTGATCATGGTGAATGATCATTTTGATGTGTTCTTGGATTCAGTTTGCAGGGATTTTGTTGAATATTTTTGCATCAATGTTCATAAGTAAGATTGGTCTAAAGTTCTCTTTCCTTGTAAGGTTTTTGTGTTTTAGGAATGAGGGTTATTGTGGCCTTGAACAATGAATTAGGTAGTGCTCCATGTGACTCTATTTTGTGGAATAATTTGGAGAGTATTGGTATTAGGTTGTCAATAAATGTCTGATAGAATTGTGCACTGAACCCATCTGGACCTGGGTTTTTTTTTGGGGGGGGGGGGGAGTTGGGAGGCTTTTGATGACTGCTTCTATTTCTTTAGGTATTATGGGATTATTTAGATGGTTTACCTGGTCCTTGTTTAACTTGAGTATCTGGTATCTGTCTAGGAATTCATCTATTTCCTCCACATTTTCCAGCTCTGTTGAGTATAGGCTTTTGTAGTAGGATCTGATGAATTTTTAAGTTACCCCAGTTTCAGTTGTTATGTCTCCACTTTCCTTTCTGATTTTAATTTGGATACTCTCTCTTTGCCCTCTAGTTAGTCTAGCTAAGGGTTTATCAATCTTGTTAAATTTCTCAAAAAAAAAACAGCTCTTGGTTTTGTTGATTCTTTGAATGGTTCTTTTTGTTTCTATTTAGTCAATTTCTGCTCTGTGTTTGATTATTTCTTGCCTTCTACTCCTCTTGGGTGTATCTGCTTCCTTTTGTTCTAGAGCTTTCAACTGTGCTGTCAAGTTGCTAGTGTATGCTCTCTCCAGTTTCTTTTTGGAAGCACTCAGAGCTATGAGTTTTCTTCTCAGTACTGCTTTCCTTGCATCCCATAGGTTTGGGTATGTTGTGTTTTCATTTTCATTAAATTCTAGAAAATCCTTTCTTTCTTTATTTCTTCTTTGACCATGCTATTGTTTAATAGAGCGTTGTTTAGTTTCCATGTGTATATGGGCTTTTTGTTGTCTTTGTTGTTATTAAAGACCAGCCTTGGACCATGGTGAACTGATAGGATGCATGGAAGTATTTCAGTCTTCTTACATCTATTGAGGCTTGTTTTGTGACCGATTATATGGTTAATTTTGGAGAAGGTGCCTGAGGTGCTGAGAAGAAGGTGTATTCTTTTATTTTAGGATGAAATGTTCTGTAGATGTCTATTAATTCCAATTGGTTCATAACCTCTGCTAGTTTCACTGCATCCTTGTTCAGTTTCTGTTTCCATAATCTGGCCA
This sequence comes from Micromys minutus, assembly GCF_963924665.1. Taxonomy (NCBI): domain Eukaryota; kingdom Metazoa; phylum Chordata; class Mammalia; order Rodentia; family Muridae; genus Micromys; species Micromys minutus. Next base: position 22,116,774 of record NC_137952.1, on the reverse strand, counting down.
TTGATGAGCATGGGGTGTTGAAGTCTCCCACTATTATTGTGTGGGGTGAAATGTATTTTTTGAGCTTTAGTAGGGTTTCTCTTATGAATATGGGTGCTCTTGTATTTGGAGCATATATAATAAGGATTGAGAGTTCCTCCTGATAAATTTTCTTTGTAATGAATAAAGATTGTCCTTCTTTATCTTTTTTGATAACTTTTGGTTGAAAATCTACTTTATTCGATATTAGAATGGCTACTCCAGCTTGTTTCTTGGGACTGTTTGCTTGAATGGTTTTTTTCCCAACCTTTTACTCTGAGATAGTGTCTGTCTTTGTCTCTGAGATGAGTTTCCTGTATGCAGCAAAATGCTGGATTCTGTTTATGTATCCAGTCTGATAGCCTATGTCTTTTTATTGGGGAATTGAGTCCATTTATGTTAACAGATATTAAGGAATAGTAGTTTCTGTTTCCTGCTATTTTTGCTTTTAGAGGTGAATTGTGCCTTTCTTCTTTTGGTTTTCTTGCTTAGGTATTTTCTTGTTTTTACTAGGATGTAGTTTTCTTCCTTATATTGGGTTTTCCACCTATAATTCATTGTAGTGCTATGTTTGTGGTCAGATATTGCGTAAATTTAGTTTTGTCCTGGAATATCTTGGTATCTCCATCTATGGTGATTGATAGTTTTGCTGGGTATAGCAATTTGGGCTTGCACTTGTGCTCTCTTACGGTCTGCATGATGTCTGTCCAGAATCTTCTAGCTTTCATAGTCTCTGTTGAGAAATCAGTATGATTCTGATTGGTCTGCCTTTATACATTACATAACCTTTTTCCCTTACTGCTTTTAGTAGTCTTTCTTTGCTTTGGGCACTTGAAGTTTTGACTGTTATGTTTCAGGAAGAATTTTTTTCCTGGTCCACTCTATTTGGAGTTATGTAGGCTACTTTTATGTTCATGGTCATCTCATTTGTAAGGGTAGGGATGTTTTCTTCTACAATTTTGTTGAAGATATTTACTGTGCCTTTTAATTGATATTCTTCTCCCTCTTCTATTCCTATTATCCTTAGGTTTGGTCTTCTCATTGTATCCTGGATCTCCTGGACCTTTTTTGGCTTTTGCATCTTCTCTGACTGTTTTTTCTGTTTTTTCCATGTTGTTTTCGGCCCCTGAGATTCTCTCTTCCATCTCTTGTAGTCTGTTGGAGATGCTTGCATCTGTGACTCCTGATTTCTCTTTTTGGTTTGCCATCTCCAGCGTTGTCTATTTTAGTGTTTTCTTTATTGTTTCCATTTCCATTTTAAATTCCTTTTTCAATTCCTTCATATCTTTGGTTCTGTTTTCCTCTAGTTCTTTGATTTCTTTGAGTGTTTTTTTTTTTTTCCTCTTTAAAAGCTTCTATTTCTTAATGCTTTTCCTCCCATTCTTGTTTACGTGAGTTATTCACGCTCTTCTCAAAGATCTCCATCATCATCTTGAGGTATGATTTCAGGTCTGAGTCCTCTTTTTCTGGAGTGTTTGGCATTCTGCTCTTTGCTATGATGGGAGAGTTGGGTTCTCATGTTGCCCGGTTGTCTTGGTTTCCATTGGGTTAGTTTTTTTGCTTTCCTCTTGCCATCTTGCTGTCTGTGATTATAAGTTGTCTTGTTGTCAGTGATTGGTTCCTGTCTCTCCTGTGTACCTGGCTTGTGTCCCTGGATCTCCACTCTTCCTGGTAGCAAATGGCCTGAGTGTTTGGTCTACACGCAAGGGCTTTCAGGGTAGAAACTGAGTCCCTACAGCAGAGTTTTTGCTCCCCTGGACCAACCGGAGGGCCGCACCTACCACGTGCTCAGCCCAGACTTCTCTACGCCAGGGGTTACTCAGTGCAGTCTCACCAGACCTACATCCCTCACAAAGCAAACCTTTAAAAGTTAATTAAAACTATTACCCCAGCAGAAAAACACACTAAAGGAATAAATTCCTAGCTGTAAGAAATGACTGTCAGACAGTTCTTGATGATGGAGCAGATGCAGGGCGTATATGACCTTTAAATGCAGGTCACTTAGAGTCTTACTTGAAGGAGACACATGTTTCCTGATACCTGCCTTTGAAGAGTGCTGTCTCCTGATGGCTCATCACGCAGTGTTTCCAAGTCTTTGCCTGATCCACATGATAGTATTAACCTGAAACATTATCCAAGTTACTCATTTCTTTCCTTATTTGTTAATTCTGTCTCCAGGTGAGGTTTCAGTATATCTAGAAATAAAGGCATTTTCAAATGATGATTATTTTTGGAAAATGTATTTCTGAAGTATTAAAAACCTTATCCACCCAAATGTGATCACTGTTCATTTAAGCAATACATGTCTAAAACTTAGTGTCCGAGAGACTAGACAGAAAGTTTAATAAAAGTCCCTAAGTTGAAGCAACCGTGACTGACGTGGCCCAGCTTCTAAAGTGTTTACAAAACACGCTTTTTCCTGTTAAACGTCACATCTGACTCAGGCAGGGTGCTGAACTAAACAGTCTTCTTAGTAAAGAACTGGTTCCTATTTGCTGATAACTCAGTATATTAATCTTGCCTTAAATACCTGAATCCTCAAAACTGGCTTTTATTCAGCCTTAGCATTTATTATATAAGGCTATTTTCATGGTCCCTGGTTTGTTCTTTTATCTATATTAGAGCTGATCCTTGGATAAATGTGTTTTGCTACCAATATAGAAAATGGAGATTTACACAGTCATGTGGCTTCTTTTGTCTCCTGTCTTCCAAAGAACTAGAGAATTTAAATGAAAGAGATAATTGAGACTGTCTGTCACCAGGAACCTGGATATGAATGGTGTCTCTGAAGTTCGTCCAGTAATTTTCCTCTTGCCCTTGTCTGGAATCTGGCTTCTCATCTCTGTGTTTTGCTTCCATGATGCCTGCTTGCTTTACTTTCCCATGTGACGCCTGAACTCAGCCTCTGCTGAACTGGATTAAACAGCTCGGGATCAGATTTCTGACTTTGAAGTTCAGCAAAGCCCTTGCTTTTAAGCTTTATGTCATCATCTTTAAGCAGAATCTCTCATTTAGCAGTAAACAGATTACCAGTTTGAGAGTACGTCTCCTCACCTCGGTGAGTAGTTAGGTGGCCACAGGAAAACAGCAGAATCAAAGTCACAGAAGCATCGGGAAGCTCGAGAGGCTGGGAAAGCTCGGTGCACATGCAGTCAGCTTTCATTCCATTAGATTCCTTGGGTAATTTACCCCTTGGTGTTATATTTGTTGGAACAGCTGCAGTTATAGTACATTATATAGACTATATATCATGGTTATTGTGGTCCTAGGAATATTAACCTCTTAGTTGATAATTCTATGTCCTATATTACAAACATTAAGGTTTTGTCAGTATTAACCTAGAATAAGACTATCCTTCAATTAATCAAAAATATCCACCTATGAAGTTTATTTAAGGTATACTCAAAGTAAGTAGGTGATGGATGGGTAAGCCACTTTGTGAAGTAGAACCAAAGGGGTGGATATATGACGTGGCTGTGCTTGCATTCCAGAACCTTGGGGAGGCAGAGTATGTGGTAGCACTCTTCATGTACATGTGCTTGCTCGGGTACCCTGCAGACAAGATCAGCATTCTAACAACCTACAACGGGCAGAAGCACCTGATTCGGGACATCATCAATAGGCGCTGTGGGAATAATCCACTGATTGGAAGGCCAAACAAGGTAGTTTTATGACTGGAATGTGTTTTCATAGTCATTTTTTTGTCAAGGAGAAGTTTGTACTCATCACATGTTGTTTATATTGCTCCACTTTGTCTCACAAATTTTCCAGAAGGTCAGGATGGCAACAGAATTTTCATGTGTAGTGACTACATGTGAGAACCAAAGACTTACTTCAGAATGTCAGTTTTTATGATTAAAAAAACAATGTTAAATAAGACAGACTAGTACAAAATAGGCAAGTGAGTTGGACATATTTCATACAAGACCTATACATAGTCAGTAAAGTATCCCTTTCCTGTAATTAGTTATCTCTCCCCTCATTAGCTGTCCGAAAGCGGTAAATGGAAACAGAGTAATGGAGGGGGGATACAGTTCAGTCTAGAGTGTTTGTTTAGTATTCATAAAGCCCTGGGTTCCATTCTCAGCACCACTTAAACTCAGCACTGTGGTGCATGCCTGTAATCCCAACTTCTACACTATCTAGAATGGGTAAAATTGTAAAAGTATCAGGCAGTGGAGCAGCTGGATCTTGGGGCCTGGGATATCAGTGGTGAGTATATAAATTGATTCAGAAACATTGGGAAGTAGTTTAACAGTTCATGAAGTCATGCATACACTTAACAAAGCCCCACAGTTCTGCTTTCTGCAATGAAAACATGTCCACAAAAAATATTGCAATATTCAATGCAGCTTTATTTTAAATATCCCTAGAGTAAAAGGACATCTAGTATCAGGCACATGCATTAGTGCGAGCCTGGCTGCTCAGCCGCAGGATGGAGTGAGCATCTCTGTACAACATGGAATAGCCACTAAAGCCTCATGCTTTTGACAGAAACTGAGTGTAAAACTACGGTTCTACTTGTATGCATGTGCAGAGCCTGCAGAAAATAAGGAAAGTAATCAGGCACTGCCTGGAGCTGGAAGTTGTCTGCTTGTTTACCATGGGGCATGAGGTGGTAGGCATTGTGGAGGTAGTGGGTGTGTAGGAGTGTATAGGAGTATATATTGTCAGAACTCGTACATAAATTGTACCTCTGTGAAGTCCACTTCCAAAGAAGTGTTTTATAGACTTCCTCAAATCAGAGGGAACATAAATGTTGATATACGTAATAGAAGCAGTAAACTTGTTGAATTCATAGAGCAGGGATGAAGGCCTAAGAGTTAAAATTAGTGGCTAGAATCTTAACGAACCTCTCTTCCTTCATAGTAAAGAGTGCTAGGAAGATTTTTTTCACTTTGAGTGGTGTGGACAAATGGTAGGGCTACACATTGATTAGTAAGTGAGTATATGAGTATACTCTGCTGTACGCTTGAGTATTTGGGATTCCACTGAATAAGCTGGACATAGCCTGCCTTCTGAAGCAGGTCGTGTCCAGGGAGGGTAGTTGTAGGTCAGCATGGTTGTGACAGGTCTGTAGAGTGTGAGTTGCTGGAGGACACGGTCCAGGATGCTTACCTTGCTTAGTGGCACCCACTGACTTGTTAGAGTTGACATGATTGGGTTACTTCTGAGACCATTTTAGAGGGAAGATGTGTGTCTCTAGTGCTTTGTTAGGATAGTGCCTTACTGTGCTTTTGAAAATATACCACATTCCCCACCTTCTTTTCCTAGGTGACAACTGTTGATAGATTCCAAGGTCAACAGAATGATTACATCCTCCTTTCTCTAGTGCGGACCAGGGCTGTGGGCCATTTGAGGTAGGTGGGGTACAAACTTTACACTCTTACTAAAGGTTACTGTCTGTTTCAGCTTTGAGCTTCAGGGACAAAGTAGCTCTAGATTTGTTCAATTAATTGCTATAATTAATCATTATGGCAGCTTGTAGTACTTTTTGTAGGAATAACAAGAGATCCAGTATGTGGTTTATCAATGCTCTTACTGCTGAATGTTTAACTAATAATGTAATAAGTGTAACTTTTTCGCATTCAGTGGCATGCAGAGATAGCTTTCTGCCATAGGATCTTGATAGTCTTGGATCTGTTAGAAGCAGTGTCCAAATCAAAGGAGCCAAAGGGGAAGGGGCCTCTATGGGACATGTTTTAGCGCCTAAGGCCTCTGGTTTTTCTCTCCCCACTATCTTTCAGCTTCATGAGAGGATAAAGGAGCCATTTGTTCTCCCAGGATTAAGAATGGCCCAAACAAACAATAACCTATTTTTATCATTTTTGTGATGTATTTATGTACTAGAGATTTATGGGAGTAATATCTTCTTATTACAAAGCAGCCGTTTGGTTTTATATAAATCTTCATCTCATGTGACTTACTAGCAAAACTCAGAAGAGCCAGAGTTCGCTGTCTTAATTTATTCGAAGGGTATAAAGAAAAGGTTCTTGAAACTCTCATAAATTGTCATTAAGTCTAGATCTCTTCGAGCTTGGGTCAGATTCTATTAGACTGATAGTCTTTATGTAAGAGTAACCAAAGACAACAGTGTTTTCAGAAATTGTTACAAAATGATAGCAGTATTAACTTATGTTTGCTCATTGAAGTTTCAAACATGTTAGGTCTTTCCCACAGTGATGTAACTACTGTCTGAATGGCCATCATTGCTGACCTAAGACCTCTGGGCTTCAAGTGGGAATGCTTAAGGTTATGTCCTTGTCTTCCTTTGCAGGCACCAGGCATACACTTAGATACATTCAGACAAAACACTCATACACATACAAGAAAAATAAGCCTTTTTTTTTTTAATTCAGTAAATTGAATTCTGTAGTGATCCCGGCCTAATTTTCTGAAAACTAAAAATGCTTATAATAGATAGAGGGTGACTCAAAGTGATCTCATCAAGCACCTCCAAGTTTTCTGATTAAAGACTCCTTTGTCCTTCTGTTGTCAGTGTGCTAGCTTCTGGATATGCAGGGGTCAACTTAGCTGCAGTCTCTAACCTTGAGGAGTTTGGAGCCCAGTGTGAGACACATTTGAATGACTTGGGAAGATGAAGATGCCTTTACCCGAATATGCCCAAAAAGTCCATTCCACCCTTCTGTGCTATGGGACCACACTTGTAAAACTGTTAGCCGCTACAGTGCCAAAGGCTGGAAAATGTCCGCTCACAAGGACCTGAGCAGTGTGTATATGCTGAGCTGGAGATGGAGCCTCCAGATGTGATGGAGAAACCACACAGTGGGAAAGGGATTCCTCAAAAACAGCTTAAGGCACTTCCTTCTTCCACCACTCCATTGTTTCCTAGACAGCACTGTTCTATTTCTGTGAAAAGACTAATGCTAAGGGATTCTAGCACCTACCAGCTAGGAACATGCATACATACATACGTACATACATACACATATACATACATATATGTACACGTGTGTTGTGTGTGTGTGTGTGTGTGTTTGCAGAAGCTAGCACACTGGCAGTTGGGATCTCTGCATAACTCTAATATTAAGAATTTGAAAAGAAGCAAAAGAAATTTCTACTCTAATAAACTGGCAAATTTTCTAGGAGGAAATTTTTTCCCTTATAGAGCCTGGGAATTTGTTGGCAGAAAAGTAAAAGAAGGTGGTTGTCATAGTGAGGAGAACGCTGTGGTCAGTTCCTGTACCTGAGCCATATGATCCTGTTAGGGCTACTTGGATCTTTTAAGCCAGTGCATTGGTTATTTGTCTCCTGTATGGGCACACAGGCCCAGTAACTAACAAGGGTGTTAGCAATGAAGCACTCACTTAGTTTAGTGATCAATATACTAATTTGCTTTATGGTTATTAAGTCCTTAAGGATTTTAGTACAATAGTTTAAACAAGGAAAGAGGTTGCATATGTACATTATTAATTTCAAACTAATGATTTTTGTTTGTTTTCTAAAGGGATGTGCGCCGCTTGGTAGTAGCCATGTCAAGAGCCAGGCTTGGCCTTTATATCTTCGCTCGAGTATCCCTCTTCCAGAATTGCTTTGAACTGACTCCTGCTTTCAGCCAGCTCACGGCCCGCCCACTGCATTTGCATATTATTCCAACAGAACCTTTTCCAACCTCCAGAAAGGTAGGCCTTTCGTCACTGTGTAGAGCCGTGTGCCCCACAGGGGCAGTGGGTTCTCTTACAGTTGACCTCTGTAGGGAGAAAACCCAGTCACTGATACGAAATGCTCTTTACACCAAAGAACTAAACTATATAAAAGTAATGTCTGGTAACACTTCCCGAAACTTAGTGTGTATTGGGAATCAACCGCACACATTCATTATCCCCTTTGATCTCAGCAGCAGATCTGCTTGGGAGGCTTTCTGAGGGCAGTCGAGCAAGAGTCCATGTTCTAAATCAACCCACAGCACCTCCGCTCACCCATCACCTGTAACCTAACTGAGCAGTCTGGTTCAGTTCTTGCATCCTGGGGAGGTGGGGCAGGGAAGACACAGACAACCTCTGGACTGCACGCCCGCCCCTTCTCTTCCTTCTCAGTGACGCCTCTGTAGGCTCTTCCTTCACTGACACGCCTCCCTCACTCCTCTCTAGAGGGCAAGCTATAGTGTAGTCTGTACTTTCACACAAAGGTGCAGACACTGGGTTCTGTTCTGAGTACAACTGTTTTCTCTCAGATACAGACATCACCGATTTGCTTTGTTTACTTACTGGAATATTCCAGAGGTCTAAGAAAGTTTTTTTAAACATTTTTTATAAATATACTCAGTAAACCTATTTTTCATTCCTCCAAAACAAGCAAAATATTGTTTGATGTGTTCGTTCTATAGTGATGTTAACTAACTCTCTTTAAAGACATTTCTGTTTGCTTATCTATTTGTTTAGAAATGCCTCTATGAGAAAACAGGAGAGAAGGGTGGGAGGGCTGGATGCCTACCCTGCAGCTCTACATTGGCTCTTTTATAGACTTACCAGTACATGCTAGCTACTGCTACATACTAGCTACTGTAAGGTGGGATCCTTTGTTTCTGGAAAACTTGTTTTTATATTGATACACTTCCGCATGGGTTCCTCCAGTAAGAAAGGATAAGATTTTATGTATGATCAGTGATTACAAATAGGAATGTTATTGATTATCAAGGTGGCTGAAAGAAAAGGACAGATCTGTGTTTCTTTCAGTTGCTTTGCTGTTTTTCTGCTACAGAGGTCGTTACTGGTGACTTTAAATCCATGAAAGTCCTCTCATCCCACTGTATACCTACAGAATCCAGCTCTCAGGAGCTGCAGGTGAGGGTCTGTGCTGTACAGTCTCAGAGGAACCCGACAGATGCTGCGGAGCTTAAAACAGGGATTCAAATAGTACATCCATGGCCAATAGCCACATGTTAATAGTAATTAATGTTAACATCTTATGCTTCAGAAAATTTAAATAGGAAAAATAGTTCTCGTATTTTCATTCTGAAACATTGTAGATCCTCTCTGGATTCTAGACACTGATGGAAACTGTTGCTTTTAGACCATATTGATGTAGTTTCTCTACATATGGGGTTTCATCTTATTCTTTGGTATTAGTTCACATACTAAAATCCTTAGTTTACTTACCAGTCAAAGCCTGAATTAAAATCTAACGAGTCTGAAATGTGCTGCCTTTCATGTCTCTGAATTTCATGAGGCAGTGGCTGGACTCTGGCAGTGGAGTTCATGACCTCCGTACAGATCAGAAATGGGCTCTGCTGAAGTGCTGGCTTCTGGGTTTTATTCGCTAGACACTTCACTCTCTTTTTACTGTCTTCTAGAATGGAGAGAGACCACCCCATGAAGTGCAGGTAATAAAGAATATGCCCCAGATGGCGAATTTTGTGTACAATATGTACATGCATTTGATACAGACTACCCATCATTATCATCAGGTGAGTTTGCACAAGATTAGCTCCTGTAGAGTGAATGGCACTAGGACTATGTTATGGAGAATCCACAGCTGAATACTATTATTTATGTAGCATGCATACTTTAATGCCTTTATAGATGTAAGTTGGCATCAAGTACACATGCTCAAAATATGCACTTTGATGCATTCTGTATTATCATATATGCATGTACTCCTCAAACTATCATCTTAATCTAGATAATGATCATAGCCATTGTCCCCAGTTTCTTGTGCCACTTTGTACTTCCTGCCCTTCTCTAAGCCCACTGGGGTGTGGTTTCTGCCATCATGGACTAGGCTCTGCTTTCTAGATACTCCCACTAATGCCAGAATATGCACTCTTACTTTTCAGTCAGCTGTTACTGGCCTTGTTTTTAAAGTCATTGTTGTCCAGTGGTTGGTAGATTGTGGGACGTTACAAAGTAATTGTTGTGAAAGGCTTAGCACTCCCACCTCTGAGGAAAGTGTCTGGCTGATCAGTCGCATGCCTGCTTAACTTTTTAAAGTGGCAGCCTAGTTCTCAAAGTAGTTTTGCAAACTGAATTTATCCTCTCCAGGAGTGTGCAAGTGTGATCGCTCACCCACACTTGCCACAGTAAGTAAGCCTGTCTGTTACAGGGACAGTAGAGTGAGCTCGGTGGGCTTTGTCGACTCGGTTTGCTTTGAATTCACTTTTCCTCATTAGAGCATCATTTTTCTTTGTTAGAAGATGAGTCTGTTCGAATTTCTTAGTGTAATGAGCTCTGTGAAGTTCTCTGTATTCCAGCTACAAGTTCCTTATCAAACATTTGTTTGACACATTTTCCTTCCTAAATTGTAAGATGTGTTTTCTTTTAAAGCAGCTTTAGTAGAGTTTTGAATGTTAATGTCTAATATATGAAATTACTTTCTTTTGACTCATTACTTGTATGTCCTAAAAATAGCTACATTAGCCCCAGTCGACGAAGACTACCCTCCTCCAGTTACAGTGTGGGTTGTGGTGTTTACACTTAGAGTAGATATGAGCTCGTTTCTGGCATGTTTCCATGCAGTGTTGTAATTATTTGCCCATATGTGGAGCTTCTATAGTCTGACAACCATTTCCTCAGCAGACTACTTTATTCTCCTTTGAACTTCTAGCTGTGACCTTAGTAACAAAGCAAACACACACTGTCCCCTGTGCCTGTCTGTCCCTCCCCCATCTCCATGCTGCCTGCATTACAGTGGTTAGCATAGCAGATCTTAAAATTAGACAGAATGAATGTTTTGGTTCCATCCTTTTTCTACCTAGACTCAGCCGGCCACTTCCCAGCCCTACAAAAGCCCGCTGCGATTGAGATAGAATGTCTCCAACAGTGAGATTGTTTGTGGTCAATTTGGGAAAATTAGCACCTTAGCAATTTCAAGTCTGTCCCTTTGTGAACATTATGTCTCCATCTCTTAGCTCTGCTCTGAGAGCCCCTTGCTATTCTGAGTAGTGCTTTTAAAATATTTTCAAATTTCTGACTAACAAAATCCAGGAGGAAAGGAACTATGGCTCCACTCCAGGCTGTCAAGGCACTGAGAGAAACTGGAGGCCTGAGCTTTCCTTCCCCTTCCCTGCCATGTCCTGGTCTTTTGACTCCCCTCGCAGGCTGCCTCAGGGAAGGGGAACCTTGAGCTGATGTGGCAGTTAATCCTAGCCAACCACTGCACTTTCTTGGAAGCGCTATCAAAAATTCCTTTGTTTAAAACTTGTAACTTTTCATGTGGGTTTTTATTGATTTGTGACATGTAGGTATATTTTTTGGCATTAGCAGACCCAAGGTCATTGTTTCCAAGGTGCCAAATTAGTCCTATCAAATGGCTAACAGTGTTTGAAAACCCGTAGCACAAGCAGTCTATAACAGGGGTGTAATATGAGAGATGCCTTCAGAACCCAGTGTTCTTGACACGTTCACCTGGTATTTTTTTATTAGACTTTCTTACAGCTACCACCTGCCATGGTGGAAGAAGGTGAGGAAGTGCAGAGCCAAGAAACAGAAATGGAGGCAGAAGAAGAAACTGGATCTGCTCAAGCTAACCTCACACCCAGTCCAACGGATGCTGGCCCGAGTCAAGAGACCCCAGTGTCTCAGCCTGACTGCTCCAATCAGACCGAGGCTGCCTCTGGTCAGACGGAAGACACTTCTGCCCTGTGTGACATTGCTACTGCAGCTGAGCTTGTCACTGCAGCAGCAGAAGCTGTCACCCTGCAAGATGCGGCTTCTGTCCCTGCAGAGACTAAGTAGCCCATCTGCGGCACAGCCTAGAACATTCCATTTATAAAGTCTAAATGAGGTTACCTTTTGAATTTCATACTTACTGTATGGCTTTACTGACACCAGCTAATGTTCAGTCCTTGTGTTTATTAGCTGGTTTCCTTATTTTGTATATTTTTTTATTTGTAAATGTAAAAACTCTAGTTTCATTTGTTCATCCAGAAGAGAAAATAATTTTGATTGCTGAATGTATCTGACGTAATACCTGCATTAAAATAGTTTTCTATAGAATATGTAAAGCATGCTTGCCCTTTTTTCTTATTAGGGTCTCATGTAGCTCAAACTGGCCTTAAACTCCCCGTGCAGATCAAGATGACATCAAACTCCTAACCCCCTGCCTCCACCTCTCTAATGCTAGGTTGCATGCACCCTGCCACACGTTGGGCACATCTGTTTCTCCGCTGGAGTCTTGTTCATTGGTAGGGCCCACTTTAGACCTGAGGAATTAGAACCTTAGACATAGGTTCTCCATACTACGTGTTATCAGATAAGACTAGTGAAACAGATCTAGGGCTCATCATCCAGGTGAACAGGACTGTTTCAGGACCCATGTATGGGCAGTGGTAGTGATTGGACTTAGCTCCTGTGTGCAGAGTGAAAGCCTGCTAATGCAGCAACTCTGAGTTCTGTGCCCTGATGAACTTTCTCGGTCAAATGGATGGATGTCTTAGGTCTTTGTTCATCTAAATCTGCAACTCAACTGGGTCCTCAGTTGACTCTACACTCTGTGGCTTGAGATGCACTCTGCACAGATTACTTTTGTCCTCGTGAAAGAGGCCGTGGTGCTGAATTAACAATGAATGGGGACTAATGTTTTCTGACAAGTGACCTCTTCTGACGAGGACCCTGAGCATGGGGGCAGGGGGCTGGAAGACAGTGCTGTGTGTACATCAGAAGCAGAAATTGCCAGCTAGTTTTATTTGCTCCTTCTTGATCTGCTAGACTTGTAGTGGGGAACATTTGCGTAGTGTCTCTGCTCTAGTGCCTCTCCCTATAGATTTGACCTTACCCAAAGAACCTTTAAAGATAGAACCACACTGAACTCCTTCTAATCCTGGCAGCACAAAGAAACGATGGACTCATAACCCAGAAAGTCAAGTCAATTATATGTTGAATAAGTGTTAGTTCAGCTCCCGGGCTACAGGATCCACACTCTGAGCTCACGGTGTACACCCGAACATTTGTATAAATGTTGAATGTGGAGAGGATGAAGCTCTGGTAATGCTGAGCATAAAATCCTGACCTATTTTCTTATGAAAGTAAGCATCAAGCCAGATAGTCTGTTATGTAATTTCTCTGATACAAGAGTCGGAAAACAGGTGAGGGCATGTGTCTGGGGAATGGCACACATGGAATTAATTATTTTCATGTTGAACCCACTGTAGCGGGCTACGCAAGAAGGAAAGCAGCTTTGCTGAATTATGATATTTCCTGGAAAAGATTTTTCCCACCACCTGTTAGTAGATATGAATTACCATACCAGCAATGAAAACAAGTCCACATCTGGGTTGTCATTGTCTGCCTGGGTGACCATGGTTTGTTTGCTTGGTCTTTTTCGGTTTATAGTTTTGGGAGGTGGTGATATTTTCTGGCTCTTTCTATTACAGTAAAACTCAAATCAAGGTGGATAGTGGCTAAGTATTTAGTCAGAGGAAATAAAAGATGGTGTTGAATTGAAACTGGGGTCTCAATTTTAAATTGTGCATTCACTGTGAAGGCCAGAAAGCTACAGTTGATAGAGAACCAGAGTTTTAGCAGCAATTGAAAGATTTGCCTTCGCCCCTCCACTCTCTTTCCCTCTAAGAATGAAAACAGAGCAGAGAACCTTGGGAGGCCTACTCAAAGAAAGCAGGTAGAATCCAACTTCAAAATCGTAAAAATGTGTTTAAGTTCTACAATGAGAACACATGAGCCATTACTGCATAAACTCTGGGGTTCCCATCTGCCTTGAACTTGTGGCCGACAGGTCCTGAGGTCACGTGATCAGTTTTGCCCCCCGCTATCCAGACCATTTGTCAGAGTTCACCATGTCATAGCTTGGAAATCTCTTCTTAAAAAGAGACCCAGAACATGTGTTCCCAGAGAGTGAGTGTGAAACTAAGCAGCTAATGTAGCAATCTGTTAGATTTTCTTGTTATGTTCTTTCCTCACCAAATGCTGAATTACAAAAGTTCTTTACGACAGCAGACACACAAACACACACACACACACACACACACACACACACACTTGATTTGGACAAATGGCTAAAAGATCTATTACCAGGACATTTAAGTTAGTGTGATGATAAAAGTTGAGATGTTTTACTGGATACTGAAACTCTGTCGATGACTCATTTTTGATCTATAAGAAGCAGTTAGTTTATGATTAGAGGAAGCCTAGGTCATGTAAGACAGACTGGACTCACTGAGAACAGTCAGATTTTTACCTACTTGTTTATTGGCCTGACCTTAGGCAAATGTAATCTCTCTAAGCCCTGATTTTGTTTTTTAATCTACCAAACCATGAAAACTTTTTCAGGAGTTTATTTGTTTTGTTTTTTTTTTTTTTATACTGAATATGAAAATACCTGGTAGCCTACATGTTTGGTAAATGTCACTCACTTTGTAAATGAACTCAAGTTCTCGGAAAGTATTGTGACTTACATGGGCTGTTGCCAGTTAAGCTCTGGCTACTGCAAGTTTCTAATCACTGTCTGAGGTTGGATGATAATTCACACATGTGGTAACAGTTGACATTTGAGACTCATCAGAAATATGTCTACTGACTAGATACAACCATGTGAGCCCATCAAAACGTGCAGGCTAGACTGTCCTGAAATAAAATTCTAGTAGCACACAATGACTGGAAAGAAGTCAGTAGGTCCCACCATGCTTCTGATATATGGAGCTTTTGGTCCAGGTAATTGCTGTAGATTCTGAGTCTAAGGAAAATGTATTGTCCCGCCCTTGGAGTGGATTTATTGCTCATTTACTTTGATTTGTGCCTTTCATGTGCTATTTTCTTCTTATCTTGAAGTCATCCACACAGTATTTTTAGAGATGTTTCTTCAATTAAGAGCACAAAAAAGGATTAAAGAAATACTAATACTGACCGTTTTGCACAAGCCAGAGAGCATTTAAAGATAAGCAGTGTCATGCTTCCTGGCAAAGCGCTTGGTGGTTAGCCTCGGTAATTACGAAGCAATCATGATAATAGATGTTTAAGGATAACGGAACTGGAGCTGTGCTGAGCCGAGGATGGAAATGAAGACATGTGAGACTTTTCTCTTCATCCACTGGTGCTTGTTAGCATCCCAGAAGGGTTTTAATTAAATGGGATCTAGGAGCTTTGGATGCTCTAGTTTTTCTTCCTCAGAAGAAACCCTAGCTCAGTCCCCCAGAACATGCCTCAGATCACACCATGGGGAAGGCTGGTGCTGTGTCGGCTTTACTTAGCTCTCTACTGTTTGGCTTCTTTATTTCCATGGCAGGTTATATGTTTGCCCATATATACAATGATATCTGATCCCACTATTTCTCAGCAAATAGTACAGAACATGCCACTCTTAAAGAATACTGTGAACAGCATGTTCCGTGGTCAAACTCACTTGGGCATCAAAATTAATTATTCCCCTTTTACAGAATCACAATGCATTAGTAGCTAATTACAGGTTCAGAAGAGACCTGCTATGAAGAATCATATTTAACTTCTTTTAACCTAGCATTTCTCAAGCTTGAGATTAGAGCAAAGGCCTTTTGCTTTTGTTTGTTTAATAAGCTACCTTCCATAGCTGCTTCCTCAATCTATGGCTTGGGAACTGTTATCCCTACATCAGTAAGAACCCGTCCTCTCCCATTAGATAATAAAGCCCAAATATATTTTTCAATAAGGAAGCTTGAGGTGAAATGGTTTGTATAAAATGCTGTAATCTAATATCATTGAGTGTCATGTGGCATTACCAGTAACATACTGAATATGCAGTTTTAATGAAAATTCAGCCAATGTACTATGGCGTTCCTTCATGTGAGTCTTCCAAGAGAAAGTCACTGAGCAGTCTGTTTACATTTTAATTTGGAGCTCCAATTTTTCACACCACCCCTTTTCTTCCTAATTCCTATCATACAGTAAGAGCTCAGGTTACCAGCTCTATTCCTTTTTCCTTAAAACGTTTAAATTCCAAAATCTTAAGAATTATTCAATTAGTAGGGTTTAGCCCAAAGAAAAGTGATGGAGATGGATATACTTTCCTTCCTTAAAGATTTTTAACACATACTGTGACATGTTGAAGTCTCATGTTAATAACTGCTCCCATGAGTCTCTTCTCTGACTGACTTAACACCACACTTCCTCTGTCTTGCAGTGTAAGCTAAAATGATAGAGGTTTCTCTTTGGAGCTGCCTGTGTGTGTCAGGCAACAACGGCAGAAGCAACCCCAGTGCCTTGAGTGATGTGTTTCGGACACTACAGTTAACTGAACAGAGACAGAGGCAAACACCCCAGTATAGATGCACTTGCTTGAGACAGTTCCAAGTACAAAAAGCACCACTAAAGCTTGCGCCTAAGTAGACAAGGACTGACGCTTTGCCGTCATGGTTAGCATGACAGACCCATTCCAAGAGGAGCCTGGGTTACAAAGACCAGAAAAAAATTGAGGCATCTGTAGAAAGAATGGTCTGATATTAGTAGTATTTACACTAATAGGTGAAAGCCAAATTAGTGAGGTTTTGTTGTTTTGAAACAGAAACCCTACTAAGGCGCCCTCTGTGCTTCCAACATGCTAATTAATTATGTAAAAGTCATGTGCTGTTTAAGCGGTGGCAGAGCAGGTTACAAAACAAACTGAACGTGAGTTCTAGTAAGCACTTAGCAAGATCTATGGTTTCAAGTATCCTTGCACATTTACTGCTTCAGCCAGCAGTCAACTTTCAGTCTCGAACCCAACACCTGTGTGTGCTAACTGAAAAGCATGTCAGTGTGCCTTAAGGCTTCCAAGAGCTTTGCAAAACAATTCCCAGCAAGATGATCTCTCTCAGCTACAAAAATAAGTTTTGAGGCTGCCGCCGCCAATCTGTCTCCCACTCAACTTCTCTTTTTTTGAATCACTCAACTTTGGAGGAGATTGGCTCTTCCTAGATAGTTCCTGGAAGGTAATCGTAGAAGACACTAGATGAAGATATCTATAGCCACAATTTCCTGGACAAATGACTTACGGATGTGTTTCTCCATTTAGTTTTCAGCATCCCTACTGATTAGACTCAACGGGCGTGTAGGAGACCTCTCCAGTTCAACCACTAAGTAGGGCAGCCCACATTTGCACCAAGCATGTGTTTTCTGGCTCTTCTGATATCAGATGCCTTGATCCGACTCCTCTTGTACATCTCGGCTCCATGTCTCAACCCCATCGCCGAGCTTCTCTTGGTGCTCCTGCTACCCTGTGCTACATCCCAGCTTCCAACAGCTCCTCTTGCTTATTTTGGAGTCTACAGATGTTAGCTCTTTTCTGGTGTTGCTGAAAATGGCATCTGTGTTTTCATCTTCTAGTTTCTCTGTGTTTTTTTTGGATCATTTCCCAAAGAAAAAGGATCAAATACTGACTTTGAGTGATGAAAATAGACGGCCACAATGAACTTGTTTGAAAGAATTCAGGAGCTGCAGAGATGGCTCAGCAGTTAAGAATGCTTCCTGCTCTTGCAGATCACATAGCAGCTCACAACTTCCTAGAACTCCAGTTCTAGGGCATCTGATGCTTCTTCCGGCCTCCAGGGTCTCTTGCATGCAAATGATGTTCATGAACATATGCACTCACGCGCACACACACACACACACACACACACACACACACACACACATAAATTATATATACTTGTGTGTATATGTATATGTAAATATAAATATATATTTAAGAATTCTAAAAAAATTCTAGACACTGTTCTTTACATTTTAATTATTTTCATATGTGACTGTGCATACAGCACATAAAACTCCTATGTCCAGCAATTGAGGCAAATGGTTTATGAGTAACCCTTTAAGATATACACGAGTATATGTTTGTGTTTGCACATGTTCATGAGCGGGATGTTCATGTGTATGGCTGTGGTGTGAGTGAGAAGGGCCCTCACAGGCTCATATTTGAATGCTTGGCTACAGTGTGTGGAACAGTATGGGAAGTCTTAGGGTTATGGCCCTGTTGGAGGAGGTGTGCCGGTAGCAGTGAGCTTTGCGTTTCAAAAGCCTACACCATTCTCAGCAAGCTCTTTCTGTGTCATGGTTGTTGTATCAACATGTAAGCTTGTCTACTGCTCCAGTGTCGTATCTGCCTGCTGCCATGTCCCTCCCAGTGATGCTCTTGGACTAACCTTCTGAAGCACTAAGCCCCCAACAAACTTTCTTCTGTAAGTGTGTTTGCCATGGTGTTTCCTCACTAAAGAGAAAAAGTAACTAAGACAAGAGGCCAAAGATTGATATATCTTCCTCTTAATCTTCATTTTATTCCCCACCTTCCAATGCTAAGATTGCAGGCACACGCCACTGCTCCTGGTTTTTGATGTGACTGCTGTGGATCAAACTCAGTTCCGCAAGCCCCTGCAGCAAGCATCTCACTAACGGAGCTGCCCCCCCACCCACCCCCATGTCTTTTTAATAGGCAAACTCTCTTTGGCTCCAAAGTTAGCTGTGCACAAGCCACTCGTGCTTAGTTTTGTGCCGTGCAGATTTCCCTTAAAAGGTGTTTGTAAGAAGTGTGCTATTCAGTTCATAAGTGTCTCAGCCTTTTGTTAGGCATCTCTGCTCCATTCCATAAGCAAGGGTGTGTCAGGAACTGTGGTAATCCTTTGAAATGTATAATGCAGTTGATGTTTCCGGTGCCTGTGAAGATTGTGTGTTCCGTAATGTTTTTGTGTGGCTGTGTCCTAATAACCTCTTATGTCTTTTGTTATCCATTGGTTTCATTAGTAGACGAGAGGTAGTGTGTGCATGCATGTGTGTACATTCATGTTTGGTGATTATCAAGTAGCCAGAAGTCAATATCCAGGTATCTCCCATCACTCACTCAACCTCATATTTATAGGATTTATTTGTGTGTGTGTGTGTGTGTGTGTGTGTTTGTGTATGTGTGTTTAGATGAATGTGTGTCACATATATGTACATACCCACAGAGGCCAGATGAGGATGTTAGATCAACTAAAGCTGGAGTTGTGGCCAGTTGTGAGCCACCTGCTGTGGAACTGAATTCAGATCTTCTGGAAAAATAATGTGTTTTTTTTTTTTATGGACCCTGTCTTTTTTAAAAATTTTTTTATTGTATATTCTCTGCATTTACATTTCAGATGTTAATCCCATACCCCCCGTCCACTTCCCCCCTCCCCCTTTCCTCCTCCCCCTTTCATTACCTCCCCAAAGGTGCTCCCTCTCCCAACCACCCTCTCCTACCTCAGCACCTTGGCATTCCCCTACACTGGGGAAATGACCCTTCACTGGATCAAAGGCCTCTCCTCCCATTGATGCCAGAAAATGCTATCTTCTGCTGCATATGCACCTGGGGCCATGGGTCTCTCCATAGGAACTCAGTGGTTGGTGTTTTAGTTCCCAGGAGCTGTGGTGGTTTTGGTTAGTCAATCATTTTGTTCTACCCATGGGGTTGCAGATCCTTTCAACTCTTTCATTCCTTTCTCTAGCTCCTTCCTTGGGGTCCCAATGTTTAGTCTGATGGTTAGCTGCAAGCATCCTCCTCTGTATCAGTATAGTTCTGGCAGAGCCTCTGAGGAGGCATTCGTAACAGATTCCTGCCAGTACTACTTGACATCAGCAATAGTGCATGGGTTCAGTGGCTGCATATGGGATGAATCCCCAGGTGAGGCAGTCTCTGGATGATCTTTTCTCCAATCCCTGCTCCTCTATTTGTTCCTTTATTTCCTCCCATGACTGTTTTATTCTTTCTTCTAAGAAAGATTGAAGCATCCACATTCTGGCCTTCCTTCTCTTTGAGCTTATAAGTTCTGTGGATGGTTCCTTGGGTATTCCAAGCTTTCTGGGCTAGTATCCACTTATAAGTGACTACTTACTACAAGTGTTCTTTTGTGACTGTGTGCTTCACTCAGGATGATAACCTCAAGTTCCATTCATTTGCCTAGGAATTTCATGAAGTCATTGTTTCTGATAGCTGAATAGTACTCCATTTTGTATATGTACCACAATTTCTGTATCCATTCTTCTGTTGAAGGCCATCTGGGTTCTTTCCAGCTTCTGGCTATTATAAATAAGGCTGCTTTGAACATAATGGAGCATGTGTCCTTGTTATATGTTGGAGCTTCTTTTTCGTATATGCCCAGGAGTGGTGTAGCTGTTTCCTCAGGTAGTGCCATGTCCAATTTTCTGAGAAACTACCAGACAGATTTCCAGAGTGGTTGTATTAGCTTGCAACCCCACCAACAGTGGAAGAGTGTTCCTCTTTCTCCACATCCTCACCAGCATCTGCTGTCACCTGAGTTTTTGATCTTAGCCATTCTGACTGGTGTGAGGTGGAATCTCAGGGTTGTTTTGATTTGCATTTCCGTGATGACTAGGGGTGTTGAACATTTCTTTAGGTGCTTCTCAGCCATTCAGTATTCCTCAGTTGAGAATTCTTTGTTTATCTCTGTACCCCATTTTTAATAGAGTTATTTGATTCTCTAAAGTCTAACTTCTTTGTATACATTGGATACTAGCTCTCTATCAGATGTAGGATTGGTAAACATCTTTTCCCAGTCTGTTGGTTGCTGTTTTGTCCTTTTGACAGTGTCCTTTGCCTTATAGAAGCTTTGCAATTTCATGAGGTCCCTTTTGTCAATTCTTTCTTTTAGAGCATAAGCCACTAGTGTTCTGTTCAGAAAAATTTCCCCTGTGCCTATGTGTTCTAGGTTTCTGTTCTAATAGTTTCAATGTACCTGGTTTTATGTGGGGGTCTTGATCCACTTGGACTTGAGACTTGTACAAGGAGATAAGAAAGGATCGATTTGCATTCTTCTGCATGCTGACTGCCAGTTGAACCAGCACCATTTGTTGAAGAGGCTGTCCTTTTTCCATGGAATGTTTTCAGCTCCTTTGTCAAAGATCAAGTGACCATAGGTGTTTGGGTTCACTTCTGGGTCTTCTATTCTATTCCATTGATCTACCTGCCTGTCTTTGTACCGGTACCATGCAGTTTTTTTTTTTTTTTTTTAATCACAATTGATCTGTAATATAGTTTGAGGTCAGGAATGGTGATTCCTCTAGAAGTTTTTTGTTGTTGAGAATAGTTTTTGCTACCCTGGGTTTTTTTGTTATTCCAAATAAATTTTCAGATCGCTCCTTCTAACTCTATGAAGAAATTGAGTTGGAATTTTGATGGGGATTGCCTTGAATCTGCCTTAGGCAAGATGACCATTTTTACTATGTTGATCCTTCCAATCCATGAGCATGCGAGATCTTTCTGTCTTCTGAGGTTATCTTCAATTTCCTTCTTCAGAGACTTGAATTTTTTGTCATACAGGTCCTTCATTTGCTTGGTTAGGGTCACACCAAGGTATTTTGTATTCTTTGTGACTATTGTAAAGAGTATCTTTTTCCTAATTTCTTTCTCAGCCTGTTTATTCTTTGAGTAGAGGAAGGCTACTGATTTGTTCGAGTTAATTTTATATCCAGTCATTTTGCTGAAGTTGTTTATCAGCTGTAAAAGTTCTCTGGTGAAATTTTGGCATCACTTAAGTATGCTATCATATCATCTGCAAATAGTGGTATTTTGACTTTTTCCTTGCCAATTTATATTTCTTTAACCTCTTTTTGCTGTCTGATTGCTCTGGCTAGGACTTCCAGTACTGTATTGAATAGGTAGGGAAAGAGTGGGCAGCCTGTCTAGTCCTTGATTTTAGTGGAATTGCTTCAAATTTCTCGCCATTTAGTTTAATGTTGGCTACTAGTTTGCTTTTACTATGTTTAAGTCTTCTATTCCTGACCTTCCCAAGACTTTTAACATGAAGGAATACTGAATTTTGTCAAATGCTTTCTCAGATTCTAATGAGATGATCATGTTTTTTTTTTTTTGTTTTGTTTTGTTTTTTCCTTTGAGTTTGTTTATATGGTGGATTATATTGATGGATTTCTGTATATTGAACCATTTCTGCATCCCTGGAATGAAGCCTATTTGATCATGGTGAATGATCGTTTTGATGTGTTCTTGGATTCGGTTTGCAAGAGTTTTATTGGGTATTTTTGCATTGATGTTCATAAGGGAAATTGGTCTAAAGTTCTCTTTCTTTGTAAGGTCTTTGTGTGGTTTAGGAATGAGCGTAGTAGTGGCTTCGAAGAATGAGTTGGATAGTGTTTCCTCTGTTTAATTTGTTCTTAACCACTATGCCACCTCTCCAGCTCTCTCCAATCTTCACTTTGGGGACAGTGTTTCTTGCCGAATCTAGAGTTACCAATTAGATTAAATTGGCTGTGTTCAAGCCACTCGGATCCCCCGTCTCTGTCTCTAATACTAGGATTACAGGGCTGTGCTGCTAAGTCCAGCTTTTAAAAAATCAGAGATTTGGAATCTGAACTCAGTCCTCATGGTACAGGGCAAGTGCTTTTCCATCTGAGCAATCTCCCTGTCCCACAAGTGTGTACCTTTTAAATCCCAGTATGATTATAGATTTGTTCATCAATTATTTTAGTCCTACAAGATTTTGTGTTGATCATTTTGTAGCTATTGCTAAAAGCATAGAACTATACAAGTATCATATCATCTTCATGAATAGATCTGCTTCTTCTCATATTTTGTATTCCCCCATCAATTTAAATGTTTCTTGTCATATATTAATAAGCCTATACCATATTTGGTTTTCCCTTGCTGTCTTGATACCCTTTCCATGTCCTTTTGCTGGGGCTTCTATCATGAGCAGCATACTGTTCTTCAGCTAATAAATAGTGCATTTCTGACAGAATACAGAAGACTCCCAAGTGACCAGCCAAGTGTGCTGTGTCATTTGCAGCAAGGCAGCATGAGCAGTGTTTGAGTTGGTTCTTCTCACTCCCCAGACCCACAGGAATGAAGATAGTGGATCGTGAGAAACAAGGGAATCCCTCCACTCTTATAGCACAGCCCCAAGTCTGTCTGCTCTCTGTCCCGAGGGAGGCATTCCCTCATCCCTCTAGGTTTCCTGCTGCAAATGTAACCCTCTTGAGAAATGCCTGGGTGGGGAGCAGCCTTCTGTTATACACACACACACACACACATGCACGGACACAGAAGGGAGGTGAAAGTTCAAGCAAAGCAAAGTGTGCAAAGGTCCTCTGTGGTCATGAGAGCATCTGTCACGTTGTCATTTTTGCTCTCCTTGCTTTAAGCATCTATTATGTATATGTACAGATCTGTAATTGCAATTCCTTTCCAGCTTGAGGGGTGTTTATAAACAGGAAATGGACGTGACTCTTGCAAAGTCTCCTGCCTCCACTGCACTTTACTGAAGCCTATTTATCACTCCCCAGTTCCCTCTGCTCACCTGTCCCCTGCCATAGCCTTTTGAATTCCCTTGGATCATTCTGTGCTCTTATATTTAAGAGTTTTCTTCTGAAAGCAGCCCATGTAATCAGACAATGTTTATATTTCAAATAGATTAGGTCACTTAACTGTAAATAGTAAATTTAGATGTTTTCAATGTTTCAATGTTCCCTGGTTTTTCTCTTCCCTTGTTCCCAAGAAAGCACTTTTTAATTTCCCCTTTTCCTTGCCTCACTACCAACATATTCTACTAGTTATCCCGAAGACTACTGGAAGCAGTCTTGACTTACCCTGACTTCTGAAGAGTTAATCCCATTCTACTTCGCAGAAGATGCTAAGTCTTTGTAACACTGACTGCATTGGCCCACCTCCCTTACTGTTCATATAGATGACATCACTACAAAAATGTTCATGTCTTAATTAAAATGTAACTATTCTTGTTTTCTGACTGAATTTTCATTTCCCACCATGCATTTGCCACACTTCTTGCTCTTCTTTTCTTCCTACACTCTCCATGTACCTGACAGAAATTATTTTCTCTATGAGGAATTCAATACCTTCATTATTTCCTGTGGTGCATGTATACCCCTGACACTGTCTGGCTTTTTTTTTTTTTTTTTTTTTTTTAATTTCTGGAGATGTCTTTATTTCACCTTTGATGTTGAAAAGTATTTTCACTGTGACTAGTTGGGTGTGTTATCTTTGAGTGCTGAAAACATCATTTCAAGTCCTTTTTTAAATATATATATATATGTATATATATATGTGTGTGTGTGTGTGTGCATATATATATATATATATATATATATATATATATATATATATATATATATATATATAATTTACTATTGTTTACATTTAAAATGTTATCCCCTTTCCCGGTTTCCCCTCTACAAGCCCCCATCCTCTCCCCCTCCTTCTGCTTCTATGGGGGTACCCTGACATTCCCCTATACTAGTGCATCAAGCCTTGGCAGGACCAAAGGCCTCTTTTCCCACTGATGCCCAACAAGGCCATCCTCTGCTACATGTGCAGCTGGAGCCATGGGTCTGACATGTGTACTCTTTGGATAGTGGCTTAGTCCCTGGGAGCTCTGGTTGGTTGGTATTGTTGTTCTTATGGGGTTGCAAACCTCTTTGGTTTCTTCAATTTTTCTCTAACTCCTCCACTAAGGACCCCATTTCTCAGTTCAGGGTTTGGCTGTGAGCATCCACCTCTGTGTTTGTCATGCTCTGGAAGAGCCTCTCAGGAGACAGCTGTGTCAGGCTCCTCTCAGCATGCACTTTTTGGCATCAGCAATATTGTCCGGGTTTGATAGCTGTATATGGGCTGGATCCCCAAGTGGGGCAGTCTCTGGATGGCCTTTCCTTCTGTCTCTGTTCCAAACTTTGTATCCGAATTTCCTCCCAAGAATATTTTTGTTCCCCCTTCTATAAAGGACTGAAGCATCTGCACTTTGGTCTTCCTTCTTGAGCATCATGTGGTCTGTGAATTTTATCTTAGGTATTCCTAGCTTTTCCGAGTGAGTGCAAACCATGTGTGTTCTTTTGTAATTGGGTTACCTTACTCAGGATAATATTTCTAGATCCATCCTTTGCCTAAGAATCTCATGCAGTCATTGTTTTTAATAGCTAAGTAGTACTCTAATCATTTCAATTTCCTACCCCCTATCTCTGTTTCTCTTTGGAAAAGTTGCTGTCCAGCCTTCCGTGGCTTCTTATAGACACCGTCTGTTTTTATTGGCTGCTCAGTGCTTCGCACACCATCTTATACGCATTGATGCTCACCTTTAGTTCTGTTCTATGTGATGCTATAACTCATTTTTCATAATTAACATTCTGGCTTCTTCTTGTTGTTCTTGCTGTGTTGTTTTTAGCAAACTCTAATGCTTGGGTGACACTCTTGTCATCTTTTTTTTTTTTTTTTTTCAGATTCTTTGACATTTCTGGTATCTGGGTGACCTGTTAGTATTTTTATTCTGTCCATTTTGTTTTTTCAGCCTGTAGAAACATAGGCGCCTGGCATCATTGCACAGGATTGACCCTTTGCTCTTGCAACATGGCTCCCAGTCCTCTCTCTATGGGATTGGATGGTCACTAACTCTTTGGACCATCTTTGCTCATGAGACTCAATGATTCCATTGAAGCCACTCCTTCTATATTTTAATCGCTGTAGTTATAAATGAATGTACCGTGTGCTTATTTAAACTTTATTTTAAAGTGCTTGTGAATCTAGAATCAGAGACATCTTTGTTGGCGTTTATTCTTAATCTGTACGACAGTCTATTTAATTTAGAATACAACAGGCACTGGGCTCATGTTTGTGGCTGATCGTTGTGTGATTTATGACCAGAAAGGCCAGTATTCTAGAACGAGAAACAAACCAACAGACACAATTTCATCCTAACGATATGTGTGGTCGCACCAGCGCCTCTTGTCCACTCTGCTTATATAATTCAGGAGAACACTCAGCACCGTTTAACAGACTTCTTCTCAGAGAGGACCTGGGCGTGCAGCGCCCTGCCAACTCCCCCATTAGTTATGGAGAAAAGCCACTTGTGTTCTGAAATTGCAGATTAGCCAGGCAATCACCACACAGAAATAGCCCCCATGAAAAGAAAGCAGCGCTATATTTGAAGCCTTAATCATGTGTATTTATAGACCTCGGTTTAGATCTGTTTGAAAATTTTCACATTATACAGTAGCATTACGATTACTAACAGACCAGAGGGTGAAGGGATGAGACATTTAGTCTACTTAATTTTCTGAGTGAGTTAAACCTAGTCACAAAGAATTTTTCTGGCCACCCCTTCCTTACTGAATGTATTTCAGAAATCACTTTAGGCATCTCCTAAGGTTATTGCTCACCGGGGGCTGGTACAGTATGTCATCTTCATCAGTTTGTAGAAGATAATGTAGAAACATAACCACTATAGCGTCTACCTATGGCACTGTCTTGGTTTGTTTATTGCTGTGATAAAACAGTGACCAGAAACAACTAGGAGAGGAAAGGGTGTGTTTTGCATATAGATACACCATGAAGGGAAGCCTAGACAGGAACTCCAAGCAGGAACCTGGGGGCAGGAACTAAAAGAGGCCACAGAGAAGTGCTATTCACTGGCTTACTTCCAGGCGCACATTCAGCTATCTGTCTAACATAGCTCAGTTCCACCTGCCTGGAAGAGGCACTATGTCCTGGGCCCTTCTCCATCAATTAGCAATCCACACCTCAGTCTGACCAGAGGTAATTTATCAACAGAGATTCCTTCTTCCCAGGTCTATCCAGTTCATGTCAAGTTGACTAGAGCTAACCAGTACAAGCATGTCCTCGATGCTGGCTTCTACAGTAGTCACTCTTCCCCATCTCCTACTCACCTGTGCCGGCAAGGGAAGGTCCCAGTGAGCAAGCCCCTGAAGGGGGTAAAAGAGGAATATGCTATGTGTGGGCAGCAGTGATTCAAGACCTGGCCCAGGGCTTTCAAGGGAATGTAGGGGAAGCTGGAGAGGAAGCCAGAAAACTGGACAAAAATATGTAAACTGAGAGAGGTAGCTTTTTTTTTCCTGACAGTATCTCATAGTCTAGTTCTCCTCGGAATGTTCTGAATTCTTTACAAAACTTGTGACCTCTCCATCATTTTCATTTCCCAAAGATTAGCTGACTCAGCATGTTCTCCTCGCCAGTATTCCCCTCTACATTACTATGGAAGCCAGCCTTTTAAATCCCATATCTGCCGGTGTCTTCTTCCTCTGCGCGTGCTCAATGACTTCCATTGTCCAGAAACGCATACTCAGGAAAGCCTGGCAAAGATGGAATTCCATGTAAGCCGTCTCATATCCACATGTGCAACTGAAATGTGGCTGCTGGGACTGCAAGAGCAAATTTGAAGCTAACTATAGCTAATTTAAACAGCTGCCTATAGCCAACGTTACATGCGCAGTTAGACAACCCACCATTTCTAGTTTTGTATCCTTTCAGGAAAGCCCTCATTTTTTTTTTTTTTTTTTTGTAGACAATCCATCATGAAAGATTCATTTTATTTTAACTACTCAGCAGTGATATTTCCATGAGAATGCTTAAGGTCAATGCTAAAGCTTCCATAGAAGCTATCCATGCTTGTCTTCTTAGCTAAGGACCCATAGCCTAGAGACCAAAGTCCATTTCCATTCTGGAACTGTGTTGCTCAACACATGGACAATGCCCTAGGTCTCAAGCAAGGCTGAATGAGCTGATTGTTCCTAGGTACAGGGACAGACTGCAGGCATCGGGGAGGACCAGGAAAAGCGCCAAGAGTTGGTCCCAGTAGGCAATGCAAAATGTCAAGTGGCATCATGTCAGAGCAAAAGCAGACAGAACGTGGTGTCAGGGAAGGGGAGGCAGTGTCCTGCACACCAAGGTCTAGGAAGGAGAGGATGGTGGCACTAGTGCTGGAACATGTGACATATTTCAGAAAGGTTAGAGCAACATTTCTCATCCTGTGGGTAACGACCCTATCACCTCATGTGGGGGTCACAACCTGAGGAACTACATTAAAAAGTTGTAGCATTAGAAAGGTTGCGAACCACTGAATTAGAAGGATTAAGCGGTGCGGCCTTGTTGAAGCAGGTGTGGAGGTGTGGTCTTTTTTCCAAAGAAGTGTGTTAGTGGAGGTGGGATTTAAGATTTCAAAAGGCCACGGCCACCCCAGCATCTTACTCTATATATGGATCAGGATGTGACTCTCTGCCATTACTCCAGTGTCTGCCTGCAGGCTGTCATGTTCTTCACCATAACTCTTTACCGCTCTAGTTGGTGGCATAAACCTGGGGGCGTAGAGCCTGAAAATGAGACATAATAATGTTTCAGGCAAGAGCCAACTTTATTCAGAGCATCTAGATATTTATACCCTAAGAGTTAAGAAGAACCACTAGTAAGGTGTTCAATCACAAGGGCAAACCACGCTTGGCAAAAACATTTTTTTTCTATAGAGGCATATAAACAAATAATAATAACCAGCCAGAATGGAGAATCTAAAGCAAACTCATTTCTATTCAATACATCTAGAAGGAGCATGAAAGAACATTCCAAGAACAGTTCTTTGTTTTTTGAAGAACTGAGATCACAAGACTTTCATCCTGTTTTCTTGTAATTTTCTTATAAGCATTGAGAATTCTTCTCTAAGGATTCCATTCTTGGACTATGTTCTGAAGATGGTAATGAACTAAACCTTGAAACTGTAGGCAAGTCCCCAATTAAGTGTTTTCTATTATGAGTTCCCTTAATCATGGTGTCTCTTCACAGCAATAGAATAGTGACTAAGACACTAGTTTATTGTCCTCTTCTGTTGAAACCAAATAAAATTAATTTTTCTGAAGTGTTGATCGGAAGAAAACATATGTCCAGATGTGAGAATCAATTAGGGCAAAGCCACACGCACCCTGCTGCTCACATTTACCTCCAGGCCATAGCAGCACCACAGAGCTCTGTGGTTAGATGCTCCTGGATGTTCTTGCCTCCACATTAGAACAGAATAATTCCATATTAGAGTAGCTGTCCTCTTTCATGTTTCAAACAGATTAAAAAACATTTTCTATGAAGAAGAAATAGTACAAGGCTTAGTTTGCCCATCAGACAAGTTTTATAAACCCCTTATTTGTCAAAGATAAACACAAAATTTAGCATTTTTCTTGCCTTATCACACCTGGAAACAAACAACAGCGACATAAATATGTACTGTCCTTATACCCATTCATTGAGTTTGAAATGTCCTCAGAGCAAAGAGCCTATGCTGACCACAGTATTTATTTTTATCCCTGACATATCTTCTTGTGCCATGAACATTTTACAGACTAGTACTAAAGAACAGTGTCTGGAAGGAAGAAGGCATGGAACAGGTATAATTTGATTGAAGAAAGACCACAGATGATGATGATGATAATGATGATGGTGGTGGTGGTGGTGACATATGTTAGGATGCTGGGAGTGGTGTATGAAGTGATTGTTTCATCATGATGATGATATAGGCTATAATGATGTTGGTAGTGACTAACATGATGGTGGGCATGTTGGTGACATGGGTGGTATTTTCTAATCTCTTAATCAGGATTGCGTACTGTGGCCTGTATTCCACACAGACGATCACATTTGATTCTCACAGGAATTTCAAGGCCCTGTGATACTACCCGTTATACAAATGCTAACATTTAAGTGTAAAAAAACATATCATGGCTTGCACAACCAATGAAGAATAGAACCAGCCTTGTAACAGAATCACTGAGCATAGAGCCCACTCTGAGACTGAGTCTCACATTGTGATCATTCCTAGAAAAGTGTAGACTAGACATGGTGACTGTTGTGTGTAATTTTCTGTAAGAACCACATGTCAGCTCTATGAGTGTAGAAAGGTGACTACTGTGGCAACACATGGTATAAAAACCACGTTAAGCTGTCATAGACATGTTTAATGAGTGAGCTGACTTACTGTGGCCTCTTAGGTCAGTAAAAGTGCTCACTAGTGACTAATGTTATGTAAATTAGAACACAGCCCACAGGGCACTGAAGACCTGGCTGCTACATTAGTAAAACAAATAATGGCTTCATCCAACATGAGTTCTGAAAGGTTCAAAAACTTAGCTTCTCCTTCTTGATTGTTGGAGAAATGTCTAGAGACTTGGCAACAGAAAGGATGAATGACTGCCCAGTGCTGACTCACCACTCAGCTGGGACTGCCACCAGCTAAGAGGGAGGCGAGGAAGGCATCTGCACTGAGGCTCCCTCCTGGTAAGATGGTAGTTGCAGGGTTCTGGCTGCTCAAAGGCTTCTCTTGATTGTGGTTTGTGACCAATTCTGTTAGCTCTCACCAGGACTCAGTGTACAACCCAAGCACAGGGTTTTCAGCTTCTCGCTGCCCACCCCAGAAGCATTCCAAGCTCCTCTTTGTCTTCAACGCCCCCTTTCTCCCTCATGGAACTGCTCCTGCATTTCTGAATGGGACAACCTGTCATTTCTCATCATTTCCACTTCCCAAATGAGATGGTTTCTTCTTTCCTATTGTAAGGATCCATGATTCACCAAAGAACAATACCCTGGACTCAAATAGTATGTAAACAGTGTGTAAATGCAGATTTAGTCTGCAGAAGTCTAGCATGCCAGGATCTCCCATTGCCAAGGTAGAGAGACAACCACGTGAGCTCACAAGTCTGATTTAAAGCACATTAGGGGAGTCTACGATAAGTGACCTTTATCTTGTTCCATCTCTAGGAATATTCCATTACCTGGGTATGGGGGTTGGAAACTTGCTAAGGAGGTCTGGAAACTACCTGAGGAAGTCTGGAAAATGCTGCTGACCCATTATCCTTCCCTCCAGTCAAGGGGTAGGGCAGATTCTGAGGCCTGGACTTGCTTGAACTTGTCCAATTCTTGGAAACAGAGATTTAGGTCTTCTGAACTGCCAATTTAAAGTCTGTTATGGAGTCCAGCCTAGGCTTCTCAATATGTATTACAGAAAAGGTTTTTCTCTAATGCCCAATGGCATTTTAGAATTAAAAAGACAGTTGAAATCCCAGCAGCCTTGACTTGAACCAGATTCTTCAGGGTTTGCTGTTATTGAGACAAGGTCTCCTGGGTATCTTGGCCTGGAATTTACACTGGCTCTGACACGCTCTGGCTTTAAGCATATGTACTGCTTTGCCTGGTTTCAGCACAGACCTTTTAGGGCCCTTTTGGTTCTAAGTTGCTATGATTAACTCTTCCTGGAGCCCTTGGAGGCTAACTTATACAACCAACATTTGACCACTGAGAGAAGACCATACTGTACCTATATGGAAAAGATACATGTGAAGAGGACTGATAGAAAGTTCAAAAGCTAAGTCCACCTGCTTGTTGGCCTACTTTCCAAAGTGTTGTCACCTGCATTTTTTTGGTCTTGTTTGGTTTGGTTTTGGTATTATTAGCTAGTTTATTTTTAAAAAATGTAGTGTTTAATGGTAAAGCTTAGCACATGCCATCATTGAGACTGGCACAGAGTCAAAGTAGCAGAGACAACTGGCTAATCCAACAGTGTCTCATGGTGAAGAGGATGAAGAGGATGACCATCAAACAGAAGAGCCCCTGGCCTCAGACAGGGCAAATCCCAGAATGGCAGAGAAAATGTACTACTTGAGCAACCAGTTCCTGGCATTGTTGATAATCAAGCTACCAAACAGTGTTCCAGGGCCAGCCCCTGATCCAGCCACACCAATTGTGGAGGCCCCAGCATCAATAAATGTAGCTGCTGTGTCAATGTCCTGGGAGATAACACTAGGTTTCTGGAATTCTCATCTGGACACCTGGAGAAGGGGGAGCTGCTGCAGCAAGGCTGTTTAGATGGTCTTCTCAGGAGGGAGGCAGACACAGGCCTGATTAGACCCCTGCTACAGGAGCAGGTCAAGACTTCTTTGGTGCTCTGCATCTTTTCCATCTCCCAGCTCTAACCCTTCTCACCTGCCTTTCTTCTAGGCACATCTTGAAAGTTTAACAAGGCCCCAGTTCACACCTCTCCAGGAACAGTTAGCCCATGACATCACTGTTTCAGAGTACCTGCTGGATGTTGTCCTGAAGCTCTCTATGTGTTACTCATGGTTAACATCGGTTGGTACCTAGTGTCTTCAACCATTTTCTGTTGCTATAACTGAATGACACCACGGAATGCAATTGTTTCCCAATCTGGGATCTAGGAGGCATCTGGTGAGGGTCTTCTTGCTGGTGGGTATTCTATAGGTTCTGAAGGTGGAAAGAAGTGGAAAGACAGACACGAACTTGGTTTCATAGTAATCCCAATCTTATAATAACTCATTTACCCTTAATCAACTAATTCATCATCCACAAATAGATGAGCTCATACTAGAAGAGAACACTCATTAATCACCTTGAATAGCCACATTTGAGGCTGGCTGGGAATATAACCCAGGGGTAGACTCCTTGCCTGATAGATATACTGCCTTGGCTTCAATCTCCAATACAACAAAAGAAATTATACCTGGTCCTTGACTCCTCAGTAGAGATGCAAACTCAACATGAGTTTCAGTGACAAACATAAAACTGTGTCATTTACTGATCATAAAACACATCAAACTCTTAAAGATGGGGACATGATACTTGGATACTGTAGCTTCTTTCAGGTGGTTAGTTTACTTTCATTTGCTCATTAATTTACTTATTCATTCATTCATTTATTCTCATGTCTGGGGAGTAAAAAAAAATACCACCAAGATTTCTAAAATACAGTCACCTTTAAAGGAGGGAAGAGAAAACTACCTGTTTATTTCCTTTCATAACATGCTTCTGTTTCCTACCATCTATAACTCACACAGTTTGGAAGTGAACCAATTAAGCAGAAGTTGTGTAAGAGAAACAGCAAGGGATTGTATAGATGTTTCTTAAGATGAAGAGCCTTATACAAAGAAAATTTATGTTAAAGCTCTTTCATCTCTTTGTCTCATGAGAATGGAATGAAGTATATGACATCCTTAGCTTCAAAGAAAGAGAAGAGCCAGATACAAGGGCCATTGAAAACAAGAAGCTGTTATCATATAAAATGTGGTCTTAAAGATAGTGTTTAAATAACTACATAACAAAAGACCAAAATCTTTTAAATTTTTTTATCTATTCATACACTTATTATATACGATCTCCTTGTCTTCATAAACATCAGAAGGGGGAATCAGATCCCATTACTGACAAGTATGAACCACCATGTGGTTGCTGGGTATAGAACTCAGGACCTTTGAAGAACAGCCAGAGCTGTTAACCACTGAGCCATCTCTCCAGCCTCAAGAGACCAAATCTTGAAAATATGATGCCTGTGGTAAAAGGCAACAAGACCTTGGCAGTGATGGTTTGCACCAAGAAGATGAAGCCAGTATAACTACTACAACTCATTCAACAAATGATCAGTTTCTGATAATTTTATAAAGAAGCAAAGAGTGAGGCTGGTATCAAATTTTTTTTATTACCTTCAAAGTTGAAATGTGGGTTCTCATGCTCAGTAAAATTACTTCACTGCTATCATTAAATTTTCCCAGAATTAACAGATGGTTTTTGGCCCAGTTAGAGGTGACTGCAGAACCTCCTCCATTGCTATACCCTGAATAATATTGTGCCTCCAAAGTTATTATGTTGACACTTCATGTCCAGTGAAGTACAGAGGTGGGAGGTGATGAGATCCTCACCTGAAGGAGTCTACCTTCAGAGTATGTTTGATGCTCTTTTAAAGGACTCAGAATGAATTGCCATGGCAACTATCACAGCATTTTTGTCGCATAGTGCCCCCTGATGTCCCTGGGGTCACTTTCCTGTTTGGAAGGCAGAGTGAGGAAAAGGCATCCATCAACCTCAACACCATCAACAAGTGTTCCCTGCTGAACCATGGGCCTTGACTTTCTCCTATGACCAAACCCTTTAAAGGCCTGGGGTAGGAAGAAGGTGAACCTGGAGATAGCCCAGGAGGAGGACATCAAGTGAGCCCTGGCCAACAGCCTTTCTTGTCAAGAAAATTATACCCCCAGGTAGCCAGTCTAGAGCTGCAGCCAGTGAATCTCTCTTCATTACTAACCAGAGGTGATCTAAGGCTGCTCCATCAACTCTCTAGGCTCCTGTCTACACACTTGCTATTGAAAAGGGGCCTTCAGGCTCTTTCTCATCACTCTTGCTGCCCTCTTGTGTGCGATGTCTGTCAATAAACAAGTATTTAAGGGCAGGGGGAGAACTCAGAATGAGTATCCTCATCTGGAGAGTGCACATAAAAACATCATTTATGGAGCAGATGCATCTCTAGATACTGAGTCTATTGGGGTCACAAACTTGATCTTGTATTTCTCCAGGACTGTGAAAACTAAGTTTCTATTACTTACAAACTATCCCATCTTTTTTGTTATACAGCCTAACTATATGTAGACCATTTGTCTTAGGTTTCTGTTGTGATAAAATCCACAAGTAAAAGCAACATGAGGAAAAATGGGTTCTTTTGACTTGTGGGTTATAGCCCATAGTCTGTATCAGAGGAAGCCAAGGCTGGAAGGAAAACAAAGATGATAAAGGAACACTGCTCACTGGCTTAATCCTCATGGTATCCTCAGCCTGCTTTCTGTACAACCTGTACATAGTGGTACTGCCACAGCAGAGTGGGCCCTCACATATCAATCATTAATAGTAATAGTAACAACAACAACAATGATAATAATAATAATAATAATACCAAAACCTCACAGGCTTGCTTGCCTACAGGCAAAACTAATGGAGACATTTTCTCAGTTGATATACCCTCTTCCCCAGTGAACATAGTTTCAACAACTACAACAATCAGAGCACCATCACTGAAAAATTTGATGCCTGTGGAGAATAAGATTTATGTGTCTGTGTCTGTATGGTTTTTTTTTTTTTTTTTTTTTTTTTTGGAAGTTCATCAAGTTAAATGTGTAAATTCTGCCTATATCAGATTTGTTATTCTGAATGAAAACGTGTTCCTTTGTCAGTACAAAAGGAAAAAAGGTTGCTGCTATAGGTAACCTTTTAAAGGACAGCTACTTTGTTGTCCACAGTCTGCATTTTCTCGGTTTACCCCCTTTTTCCCAGCACCTGTGGATTGCTGTCTCGGGAAGAGACTACCATCAACTGTATTAAAGGACTTGTCTTGCTCCATTTGGTGTGGACAGTCTGGTACTTCACTGAAGACCAATTAGAAGCCATCCTGTATATTGTCTGCTAGAACCAAACGTCTTCCCTTCCTCTAGGGCTTTGGTCTACAGAAGCTTTAACTTGCTTCTGAACAGTAAACATTATAAAAGGAAAACATCTGTATTTTTTCATTAAGTGGAGATTCTCTTTATAACATCTGCGTTTTAAAAACCATTGTTCAAAATCTGTAGGTAGATAGGCCAAGTTATATGAAAAAGATGTCTAAAGGTACATAACTATCATCAGTTGATGTCTAATGTTTGTGTAATGGTAGCTGAGCAACATGCTTCCCAGTAAGGCACTGAAAAAGAAAGCAAACACTGACATGAAAACCGGCCTGTCCTCTGGGAGTCTGACAGATGGCTATGCCATCGTCTATCCCTGTTAACCCTTTGTCTTCTGCCTTATATTTTTCTCTTGTGGTTAGCATCCATGTTGAATTTTTCTCACAAAATGTTATGTTTACCTTGTGTGTTGCATTTTAGAATGCTTTGGTCCTAAATAATTAAAATTAGAAGAGCTAACATGAAAAGGATCGAAGTTAATTTGTGAGATGACTTAGGTGCCATTGAAGGCCAGGAAAATCAGATTTTAGTTCTTAGTGATCTTGTGCACATGCAAGGTTTAGAAGCTCTTTATCTACTTTGGGAATGTCCTGACTGTTGTAAATTTAAACTTCCCATGATATCATCACACTAAAACCCTCATCTGCACATACATATTTAAAGCTGGGAAAATGGCACCCAAGCTGTGAAAGTCACATCTCTTACGTGAAAGGCGTGCCTTCTGTGGATGGCATGTGTAAATCGGGACGTGACACTGCAACCTTCTTACTGTAAAAGAGCTTTCCCACACAGATGACAGAGGAGGACATATGTTGTCTATGTCTGTCTTAGGGTTACTATGGTGTGATGAAACGCAGTGACCAAAAGCAACTCGGGGAAGGAAGGGCCCGTTTGGCTTACACTTCTACATTGTAGTTCATCACGGAACAAAGTCAGGACAGGAACTCAAACAGGGCAGGACCTGAAGACAGAAGCTGGTGCAGAGACCATGGAGAGATGCTCCTTATGGTTTGAGCCCCCTGGTTTACTCAGCCTACTTTCTTAAAGAACCCAGGACCACCAGCCCAGGGATGACCTCACCCACAATGAGTGGGGACCTCCCCCATGGATCACTTATTTAAAAGATACCCAACAGGCTTGCCTACATCCCAATTTTATGGAGGCATTTCTTTTTGTTCTTAACTTTTTATTGTCTTATTTTGTGAATTTCATATCATGCACCGCAATCCAACTCATTTCCCTATCCCTCTGTACTTGCCCTCCACCCTTGCAGCTTCCAAAAGAAGAGAAAATATTGAGTAAACTGTAGTGTGTCACAGTGTATGCCACAATATATCTTTTTATTCACATTTCTTTACTTGAAAATGTTCATTGGTTTAATTTGAGGCCTCTGGCTTTTGCTATACTATCAATACTAGATCCTCGAAGGGACTTCTCTTGGATAGCCTGTTATGCCTTATTCCTTATGTCAAGGAAATATTGCAGCTTTGGATCTGTAGGACTGGCCTGTTACATGTTCCAGCGGCTCGTCGATGTTGGGGTAGCCCAACTCAAAAGCCTGGATCTGAGTCTGTTGTTGTTGTTATTTAAGCTGGTCAGCCCGTCAGTTCATCTGCACCCATACCACCAGGGTGAGCTCTCTAGCACTGCCCCACAACTTCCCCCAGGCATGGGGCCAGCTCCTGCTCTCATGTCCTTGAGCTGACACACCTGTGTCCACAACATCAAAGCCAGCTCTATTGTGCTGCCCACGGGAAGTACATGGCTCACTCTCCTGAGTGCTGCATCAGACAAGGGGCTGGGCCAGCTAAAAGGCTGAGTTACCTCTTTATTGGAAGGCTTTGAAGATGTGAATTGGATTTAATGGTTTGACTTAGATTACACTGGAGAGCACACACTTAGTTCTTCTGTTGTGATAAAACACCATGACCAAGGAAACTTGAAGAGAGTTTACAGAAGCTTACAGTTCCAGAGGGTTAGAGTCCATAGCCACTATAGCAAGGAGCATGGCCGTAGGCAGGCATGGCACTGGAGCAGTAGCTGAGAGCTCATATGTTTTACTCAGGGTTCTCTAGAGTCATAGAACGTATGGATAGTCTCTGTATAGTAAGGGAATTTGTTGATGACTTACAGTCTTTAGCTCAACTCCCCAACAATGGTTAACAGCAGCTATGAATGGAAGTTCATTGCTCAGTTCCACAAGGCAAGCAGGTGAAGAAGAGTCTTCTTCCAATGTCCTTATATAGGTCTCCAGCAGAAGATGGGTCCCAGATTAAAGGTATGTGCCACCATGCCTGGTTCTGAAACTTACTTTGTCCCAGATGACCTTGAACTCAGAGATCTCCTTGCTTTAGTCTCCTGGGACTCATAGCTACTATGCCTCAAGATCTCCATGACAAGATCCAGGTCAGAAACTTGTATCTTCCAGCCTCAAGAACAGGTGAGTTTTCCAATGCTGGATTGTACTTCACTCCAGATATAGTCAAGCTGACAACCAGGAAGAGCCACTATATCATGTTTTGAGACACAACCATGTAGCAGAAAGAAGCACTGGGAATGGCATACATCATTTGAGACCTAAAATCCCACCCCAGTGATACACCTCTTCCAATAAGACCTTGCATCCTAATCCTTCCCAAATAGTTCCACTAACTGGAGGCAAGTATCAAACGTACAAACCAATGTAAACCATTCTCACTCACCACCCTTCCACCATACTCACATCTTTGTAAACAATAAATAATGGGTGGATTAGTCTAATTGTTTCTGTTGCTTCTAATAGTCATTTGGTTCTTTGTAGGGAATTTCACAGCCCACTTTCTTTTATTTACTATTATGAGAAAGATCTTCCACATTTAGGTATAAAATAGTAAGATTTGAAGCTGAGCTGTTTTACCATATGATATTATTTCTGGTATGCTAATTTTGGTATATATTTTGGGCAGTTAGTGCTAAAATCTGAAGTAATAAAAGCCACCACCTACACTCTACTACAGTTATGTTTTTTTTTTAACTTAATGTTGGTAGTTTAAATTAACTAGACATTATCTTAACAATATTTAACTTTCTCTTCTCCTATTGGTTCTTCACTGAATCAATTTCTGAAATTAGTATTAAAAATCAATGCATGGATAGTGAACTCAGCAGCTGACTAATCAGTCTGTATTAACTAGAGGGGAGAAATTAATACTGAGAAAGGATGTCAAATCTCATGTTTTGTAAATGCAACATTAAAAATTCATTCATCCCAGAGTTTTCAACTCTGCCTATTAGTGTTGTGGTCATTGGTGTGAAGCAAAGATTTAAAACCAAACCAAAACAACAAGCAAACAAACAAAATTATGTTACAGTTCATATGCATACTAGGCTAATTTTTAACCTTACAGACTGAAATTTTTATGGATTGAAGTCATCCTTTCCTTTTGACAGAGAAATAGAGTTTATTAAAAAATTATAACCATGGTAGGCCAAAGGTTAAGAGCATGTAATATTTTTTCAGAGGATATAAGTTTAATTCCAAGTATTCATGATGGACAACTTCTCTCTAGCTGTAACTCTAGCTCCAGAGAAACCCAATGCTTCTGACCTCTACAGGTATTCACACTCACATGAAAATCCTTAGACATAGACCCTCACCATACACATGATTAAAAACAATAAAAATAAATCTTTAAAAATTGTAATCATTAAATAAATATTTGGATATCAACTATATGTAAGGCACTGTGGTTGCTTATACCAAACAAGATGAGCAAGTTAGGTTTGTTTTCCTGAGTTTTAAACATTGAGTTCTTCATTTCTTCTTTTTTATACTTTATAAGAAAACTCTTTGGTATTTGTAGTTAAGCCCAGCACTTTATACATACAAATACAAGTTCTTTCACTTTATCTTTCAGTGATTTTCTGGGGCAGTCATTCTTTGTTTTCTAGAATCCTATAAAATGGGTAAATTTTTGTTCACTTAGCACAACTTCTTTGACCCCTTTGGACAAATCACAAGAAGTGTGTTTTAAAAATATTAAAAAATATTTCTCAAATTAGTTTTTTTCTTTTTTGGGGGGGAGTCTTAGGTTATTCAAAAATCATTTTTGAAATAAAAACAGAATAAGTTTTTTTCATTTTTTGAATAATTTCCATTTCTTTCATAGATGTAATCTATGTCTAATAAAATGCCCACTGCTGTGCCACTTTTCCTCACAAACATCCTCCCAATAGATATGAATATGAAACTTCTTATATCAGGAGGTTTTCAACTCTAGAACACAGTAATGATCCAATCAAAGATACTGAGAGAAGTCACCATATAGAATGTATGTTGTAGAGTTGGAGAGATGGGTCAGTGGTTGAAAGAATGTTCTATTCTTCTAGAGAACCCATGTTTGCTTCTTGGAAGTTTCTGGACTCCTGGGCATCTGTAACCACATACATATTCACATATGACACAAACAAAACTTCTGGGTTAGAGAGATGGGTTCATGGTTAAGACTAATAGTTCTTGCAAAAGACCCAGATTTAATTCCCCAAAAGTATATGGCAGCTAGCTCCAGCTATCTGAAACTCCAGTTCCAGAGGATACAATCTTCTGGTCTTTACGAGTACTACCTGCATGTACACCTAGATACACATTCAGGCAATACACTTAATATGCTTTAAATAAATAATTAACAAACACTTGAAAGTGTATGGTTAGTCTTGTATAAGAGAAAAGCTACATCTGAGAATTTAGGAGATAATTTTTTTCCTCATAAAATACAAAAACATAGTGCTAGATGGTTTCATGTTTTCTTGACATAAGATAAAGTTATCTGAGAAGAGGAAATCTCAGTTATAAAATGTCTTCAGCATTGGGTGAGCTAATGGAGCAGTGCTGGAGAGCTCACCCTGGCACCATGGGCACAGAACTGGTGGGCTGATTAGCTCAGATAACACCAAGACTAATATTTAGGTCTTTGAGTTGGCCTACCCCATCATCTACCCCATTGGTAAACTGCTAAAGCTTGTGATGGGCCAGTCCTACAGATCCAAAGCTTCAGGATCTCCATGACACAAGGCAACAACAGGCTACCCAAGAGAAGTCCCAGTGAGGTTCCAGTATTGATAGTGTAGTAAAAGCCAGAGGGCTCAAAGCAGACCAATGACTCATTGCATTGAACCTCTGCAAGTAAAGATGAGGGACACACTACAGCTTCCACAGCATTGCAAGGGTGGAGGGCAGGTAAGAAGGCATGAGTTGCCCAGTAGGAATGGAGTGCTGAGCTGAATGAGAAAAGTCCAGAATGAACCATAAATGCAGAACAACTACAAGTAACCAAGAAATTCCCAGAGACAATATCCAATATCAAAAGTCATCTCCGAAACCATATATGCATGTAAGAATAATTAGTGATAAAGAAGCCATGGGTTTTAAAGAGCTAAAGGAGGCCTGAAAAAGACAGGGTTGGGGGGAACAATCTGATTATCGAATTATCATCACAAAAGTGAAAGTCCCAGTCTGTGTCTTCAACTAAGAAACCAGAAAACAAATGATTTGTACCATTGCTCTCTGAGATGGTTAATCTTCACCATCAACTTGACAGGATCAAGAATCACCAGGAAAACAGCTCTTAATGTGTATATAAGGTTATTTCCAGAAAAGCTTAGCTGAACAGGGCAGACTTGGTCTGGGTGTGGATAGAATCGTCTCAGGGGCTGGATTATTAGACCCTAGTGAAAAATGAGGAAGAAAGCAGAGCTCTAGTGAGCCTGTCTCTCTGTGCTTGTTGATTGAGGGAAGCAATGTGAGCAGCTACGTCACATTCCAGCTGCCGTGACTTCCCCTGTCTTCCTTCTGTGTCTCTTCACACTGTGGACCTAATTAAATCCTCTGAGTTCAAAAAAGGTTTTGTTGTTTTTGTTGCTGTTTATCATACAAGTCTTTCACTCTCTTCCTCAGAGATACTCCAAGAGAGTTTTTGACGTTGTTGTGAAAGGTGCTGTTTTCCTGATTTCTTTCTGTTTATTGCTTGTATAAAGAAAGATTACTGAGCTTGTGCATTAATTTTGTGTCCTACTACACTGCTGAATAGATTTATCAGTCATAAAAGTTTCCTGGTGAAGTCTTTAGGTTTTTTTTTCTGTATAAATTCATATCATCTGCAAAAAAAGGATACTTTGACTTCTTTTCCTATTTGTGTTCCCTTGATCTCCTTCAGTTGTCTTACTGTTCTAGCTATGACCTCAAGTACATATTGAGTAGATATGAAGAAAATGGCCAATTTGTCTTGTCCCTAATTTTAGTAGAAATGCCTAGAATTTCTCTACACTTAATTCTATTTAAGGGGCAGGCCACTGAGAGTTTGACCATGCTTCAGTGAGTATATAGATAACACAAATCGAACTTGTTTTGCTATTATTTTATTTTATATTTTAAAAAGAATAATTTATTATATTTTATGTATATGAGTACACTGTCCGTGTTTTTAGACACACCAGAAAAAGGCATCAAGTCCCATTACAGATGGTTGTGAGCCACCATGTGGTTGCTGAGAATTGAATTCAGGACCTCTGAAAGAGCAGTCAGTGCTCTTAAAAACTGAGCCATCTCTCCAGCCTTATTTTTTTATTTTAATTTTTTGTTTATTTTTGGGGGAAGACATAGAAGGACTGGGAAATGAGTGTGATCAGGGAATATGATGTGAAATTCCCAGATAATAAATAAAAATGTGATGTCAAGAAAAAAACATGATGTCTTTGAGCTTATTTTAAGTTGCCTTTGTTGTGTTGAGTTATGCCCTTCACCTGCCTAATCTCTCCAGAATGTTTATAATGAAGGGTTATTGGACTTCGTCAAATGCTTTCTGAGATGATCCTCCTATTTCTGTCTTTTTGGTCTGTTTATGTGGTGGATTACATTTATTGCAATCAATGTAGGATGAATTATTTTTGCATCTCCAGGATAAAGCAAATTGAATCATGGAGGATAATATTTTGTATCTTGAACCGGCCTGTAAATATTTCATTGAGAATTTTTGCATTTATATTCATAAAGGATATTGGTCCATAATTTTCTTTCTTTTCTTTTTTTTTTTGTTAAGTCTTTTAGAGTTTTACTGACATCAAAACTAAACAAAGTGGTCTCATTTTTAAAAAAATCAAAAATATTTCTTTAGTTTCTATTATGTAGAATAATCTTCTCCCCTTTGATCATTTTTACATGTTCTAATTATGAATTTCATTCCATGATATCTAGATTGTTCCCAATTTAATTAATCTTACTTATACTAATATGTAAGACTAAAATTATTGAAATAGACCACATAGTGGGTAAAGGCACCTGCCATCCCACCAAGCCTGACAGCTCAAGTCCATGGAAGGAGGAAATCATTTCTCCTCCCTAAGGTCCTCTGATCTGCATTTGCCTACCATGACATGTGTTCCCCAACCCACAAAATTATTATAAATGAATTTAATTTTAAAGAGCTATCCTAATGAGAAAAGAAGATGGAGCTTATTTATTCCGAGCTGATGAGAAGTGAGAGTATCTACTATCACAGTCAAAGACAAGTGGAGGACTGTGGAAGTTTCTAGGTAGACTGAAGAAAGGTGTCAGGTGTACCTTGTGTGAAAGCACAGGAGGCTTAGGCTGGCCTCACCAGACACAGGATTTTTTTTTTTAACTTATTCGCTTTACATCCTGCTCCCTGCCTTCTCTTCTGGTCACCCCTTCCCAAAATCCTTCCTTTCAACCTCCCCTCCCCTTCTCCTCTGAGTGGGGGGGGCTCCACCTGGATATCCCCTCACGCTGGCACATCAAGTCTCTGTGAGGTTAGGCACATCCTCTCTCACTGAGACCAGACAATGCAGCCCAGCTAGAAGAACATATCCCATGTACAGGCTTTTGGGATGGCCCCGCTTCAGTTGTTCAGAACCCACACGAAGGCCAAGCTGCACACCTGTTACATATGTGCATGGAAGCCTAGGTCCAGCTGGTTTATGTTCTTTCGTTTGTGGTTCGGTCTGAGAGCCTCAAGAGCCCAGGTCAGTTGCTTCTGTTGATCTTCCTGTGGAGTTCCTATCTGACACAGGGGATCTTATTTGACTGATTTGAAAGAATTTGGTCTACTTTGTTTGATTCTGAGTTGGAAGGAGGAATGAAGACAACTATGAAATCCAACAGTCATTAACTAACTCTCTACTATTCTGGGATTACTGTTGGATGCTTAGTTCTTTTTCTAAGATTAGTTGCTGAAGAACTGGGTCAGGGATTTTATGGTCATATATTCTCTGTCCATTGTCTACTTATATATTCAGTCTTTCAGGAGTTAAAAATGCCAAATTTGTAGCAGCCAGAAACATACTTGGGGATGGGCTGAAAACTGGGTGGATTCACTGGGGTGTTATCAGAAGACTTGTGATGCCTCCAAGTACACACAGGACAGGAAAGCAAACTGGTGTGAGGAAAGAAGTAAGTGGAAGGAGCCCAAAGATTCCTTCAAGCCAAGCTTCTCGAGATCGCTTTATGAGGATGCACAAAGGATCTTTAGATCCTCATTTATTCTTCTTACCACTTACTCAGTTAACTGTTAACTCATCTTACCAATGTTAAGAGTATTCATAGTCTATGGGTGGCTTATCACTTATGTGGGAATACCATTCCCTGCCTTATTATAGACACCTTTGCCCTTTTTAGCCCATACCTCAATTGGTCCCTGGACAACCTCACAGTGGCACTGGCTTTTGGCAACCGGGAACTGAGTGTTTTACTTAAAGTGTGGGAGGAGTACGTGCCCTCAGATCATCACCATGCATCAGCTGTTGGTGTGGGCGTGGACTCCTACTGCTGAAGCTGATCCGGCAGGGTATCTCCGCCTTATGAACAAAGCATTGGTCCATCCACTGCCTGTGTGAGTCTTGTCTTCCTTGGTGACCTTGAACTATGGAACGGGTTGACATCCTGATACTGCTGTTCCAAAAAAGCAGACTCCTCTGTAGGTTTTACAAAATTTTCTCCCTTGACAGTTATCATCGAGAAAATCTGTCTTCAAAAAAGAGGGGACTTGGGTATGAGAATGTAAGCCAAGAAAATAATCTCATTTT
Source organism: Micromys minutus (assembly GCF_963924665.1). Taxonomy (NCBI): domain Eukaryota; kingdom Metazoa; phylum Chordata; class Mammalia; order Rodentia; family Muridae; genus Micromys; species Micromys minutus. The sequence goes on along the minus strand of NC_137952.1, from coordinate 22,072,726 downwards.
TGTTTATTAATTATTAATTTATGTATCTATTTACCTAGTTTTGGTTTGTTTGGTTTTTGTTTTGTTCTTTTTGAGACAGTATTTCTCTGTATATCCCTGACTGTCCTGGAACTCTCTCTATAGACTAGGCTGGCCTCAAACTCAGATATCTGCCTGCCTTTGCCTCTGGAGTGCTGGAATTCAAGGCATGTTCCACCCCCACCTGGCCCAAGAAGAGATTTTAAAACCAAGTTACTAGAACACTATCAGACACTGAGTAGATGCATGACATAACGGAGGCATTGAGGTGGCAAGTCAGGGAGAGTACAATCCCACCCAGAAAGTTAGGAAGCCAAGAACCACGACTGGATCTGCAAGAATCAAGATCAGAACCTATACACTATTACTAGAATAAAAGATAGAAGGTTTTATTTGCTGCTGGCTTAAAATAAATCCTTCTTCAGATGGGAGCTGTCGAGATGATTTGGTGGGTAAAAGTGCTTGATGCTAAGCCTGATGACCCAAGTTTTATCTCAGAAATCTATGTAAAGGTGGAAATTGTCTTCTGACTTACACTTGTGTGTGGTAGCACACAATCACCCAAGCATATATACAAATGCAAGCATACACACACACACACACACACACACACACACACTCCCTTGACTCTTCCCAAAGTCTTCCTATGCCTTTAAGAGAATGGCATAGTTCTTTTGTTCCCCTAGACCTCCTAGTCTGACACATGTCTCTGATTCTCTTTAGCCCTAGCTCTCCCTAATATCGCCCTGAGGTCCGCTTCCACCAGCCCATCTAAGCAGCATGCACACCTTTCCATTAGAGCCTTAGACCCTTCCATTAACCAGCCAGTAACTATTTACAGAGGACATACTTTTCACAGGATGCCGAGGTAGACTCTGGCGTATAGCAATAAGAAAGCAAGCAAGCAGGCAGGGAGGGAGAAAGGGAGGGAAGCAGGAAAGAAAGAAAGATAGAAGCAAAGAGAGAGCAAGACAGACAGACAGACAGGAAAAATGTGATTCTTCTTCCTCAAGGATGAGAGAATCCTTAACAAGTGCACTCAGACTTTAATGTTTGCTGGAATCATCCTAAAAAACCGACTTGATCCGGAAATGCTAGGCCCAACCCCAGCAAGTCCTGTTCAGTGTGTATGAAGAACTTTCATCACTAACAAGTTCCCAGCTAAGGGTTCTGTTGTTCTGGGTACCATACTGAAAACCTCTGCTTCCAGCAGGGCACTGAGTAAAATGGAACTATGGAACTAATCAAGCATTACATTATCACACAAAAATTATCTATTATTTACTTAAAACAACATAGCCACTAGAGTCCGTTTTAGCAGAAGTTCTGTTTAAGTTCTCTTTGAGCTGAGCCTTGGGGATGAATGAGAATGGGATGGATAAAAAAAATAGAAGAAGGTAAAGATTCTACATAGGAGGCCTTTGTGAGACCCAGGAGTAAGAGGGCCAGATGCACTGGGAAATCAATGAACATCTTGGCAGAAGGACATAGAAAGGTTGAGAACAAGGCCTCAAGCAAAGCTGGACTCTTTCTTTCTGCCTAGCTGCTGCCGTTGACTGACTCTAAACTCAGAGTTTGTCTTTGAATCTTCTGAGGCATGTCTAAAAATGTGAATCCCTAGAAATGCAGATTTAATTGAACCAAGGTGAATGTTAAATTTTATTAAGTTAAAAAAAAATCTTCCCAGATGACTATTTGGCATTTGGGTTGAAAATCTGAAAAGCTTGGCCAATTCCATATTTTAGAAAGATTATATATGTAGCACTGTATGTGTGTGTGTGTGTGTGTGTGTGTGTGTGTGTGCATGTCTGAGTGCAATGCTCTCGTGTGTGTGTGTGTGTGTGTGTGTGTGTGTGTGTGTGTGTGTGTGTGTGTGTGTAAGGATGGTACACATGTGTGTGAAGGCCAAAGGTTGCCATTGAGTCTCCTCCACTATGACTTTCCACTTTATATGTTTGGAGGCAAGATATCTTAGTAAACCCAGAGCTCACGAATCACACAGAATGGCTGGCCAGTGGACTTCTGGGAATTTTTGTTTCAGACTGAATTTTCACTGAATAGTCTCACATAAAGTAGGATATCTTGTTATTTTTTATTTTTTTGCTTGTTGGCTTCATGTTTGTGGAATTGTTAGCATCAAGAGGGAATGAATATGTCTATATAATTTGATATGTGCCATAGGCAGTAGTTTCAGCATCAGTAAGGAACTAAGGTAGAAAAGGCCATTATTCTGTGTCTTTATGCCCACAGACCTGCCAGCTCAGGGTCTTTCTTATTGAGGTTTGGTTTTCTGCTATGTATTATAATGATAATACTGGCCCCCAAAATCTGGTTGCCTCTAGGATGAGAACCCAGTGATGCTATGTGACCTTGCTCCTTAATTTAAAACTATTGGTTAAATAAAGATTCTGACAGGCTATGGCTGGGCAGAAGAGAGATAGTGGGGTTTCAGTTCCAGGACTTGGGGTCTGAGGAGGATCATGAGTAGGAAGAGAAAAGATGGAAAGGGGAAGATGCTATGGGGTAAATGATCATAAGGATTGGCTGTGTGGGCTGACCGGTCAGAGTAAGAGCAGCCCTGATGGACATGTCAAGTCGTCGCTTGGGGTTATTGATAGGGATCAGGATGGATACTAACAGCTTAGAGGGTAGACATATGCCCAGCTCCAGTGTTGATTAAGGCTTATTATAACAATAAAAATTGTATCTTTTATCTGGGAGCTGAATGATCAAAGGCAGGGTAGAAACCCTCTGATTGAGATTAAATCCTAACTACAACACTTTCCCATCACACTACTTTGAGCAAGGCAGTGGTAGTCCACACTCCATTCATATTGTCAATGGAGTGAACAGGTCTGCATCAGGAGTAGGAAAAGAAAGCTAAAAGATGCAGGAACAGAGGGTGGTGGACAAAGTAAAAGCATCCACAGCAAGGAATATATTCTCATGGCCTCAGGAGATCTGTCCAAAGGGAGGACGAGAGACATCCCTGCATCACTGCTCCCACAGTCCTTTTCGGAGTTCACTTTCCCTTCGTTGTCACGAATGCTCTATGCAATTGGTCCCCTGGCATGATCGTGCACAATGGTCCATGAGGAAGCCTAGAGTTACAGAGCTTATGTAACTTTCTTAAGATGTGTGTGAATAGCTTTGCTCTCTGCATTAAAATTGTTATCATTTCACTAACTCTGACAAGTGTTTCGGGTGTTTGGCAGCACTGTCACCTTTGAGTAAGAAATCTCTTTCAAGAAGCAACATAATCCTACCTGAAACCATAGACCCAAGGAGTGAACAAGATATCAGAAGTAAGACAGGATCATCTCTGGACTCTTAATATGGTTCTTTTTGCATGATTAACAAGACTGAACTTGGCTGTACAAGACTCAAAGCTTCTGGCTTTTTTGATGCCATCCTGAAAAAAAGAAAAGGTTGCAGCACAAGGGGAGGGGTGGCTTCAGTCAGGGAAGGATTTAGGGAGGAACAGGAAAGACCAGAGTCCAGAGGAGTCGGGTAGGGATTCATGAGTGTTGTCTTTCTGAGGTGACATATGAAGGTTCCAGACCTGGATAAAAGCTAGGGGAGATGGTGAGAAAAGTCACAACTGCTGTGCCTAAAGACTTGAGGATGGGAGAAGCTAGTATGTGCATGAGAACACAAATAAGAAAATGACACCATATAAATAGAGTCAATTAAAGATGCATATATGCAAAGGGGACTGTTAAAACTGGATTGAGGACCCAGGGGCAGCCAACCTAGGAGGTGGGCATGATCTGGGGATAGAGAGACTTATGGGAATGAAGATGTGGGCAGCAGAAATGTTTTGGTGACCCTGGGTGTGGAACATGGGGTGGAAGTTTACCTTAATAGAATGGATATAGTCATGTACTTTAACCAAGCTATAGCAATGGAGTCAGGTAAAAGGCTGTCTGGCTTAATTAAACTAATTAATTAATTAGGGTTTCCAGAGTTGTTTTGTGGAGATATCAAGACTTATACAACAGCTAGCAAGTTGATAATTTGTACAGAGTTAGCAACCATGGTCTCTAGCCAGCATCTAATCTGATGATTATACTCAGAGTGTTGTTCTTGAATCAGCACTGTATACACACACACACACACACACACACACACACACACACACACACTCACTCATACATGCACATGCGCACACACACAATCGGCTAGGAACTTGTTAAGAAGGCAAACTCTCCACATTATTGTCTCCTACCTGCCCCAGTAATTAGGACCCCCAGACAATTGTCCATACACTTAAGTCATGTGTGAGCTGGTGTAGAGTGCTTAGGAGTAGGTATGCCTCTCATGGAGAGTACACAGAAGGTATTCAAAAGAGCTGGACATTTGCACATCTGTTTATAACACTTCCCAGTACTGCTAATGTACTTGGCTTCATGGGTGCTGAGGAACAAAGCATTAAATGGTAAAATATACAGGTTAGCGTCCTGCAGTTCTAATAGAGCACTTTAGTGTGTGTGTGTGTGTGTGTGTGTGTGTTGGTTTTTTATGTTTGTTTTTTTGTTTTTTGTTGTTTTTAGTCGACTTATTCTCATGGTTTTAGTCCTATGATGAAACACAAAATCTTACAAAAGCCAGAGAACAGGGACCCTACCCGACTCCTCTGGACTCTGGTCTTTCCTGTTCCTCCCTAAATCCTTCCCTGACTGAAGCCACCCCTCCCCTTGTGCTGCAACCTTTTCTTTTTTTCAGGATGGCATCAAAAAAGCCAGAAGCTTTGAGTCTTGTACAGCCAAGTTCAGTCTTGTTAATCATGCAAAAAGAACCATATTAAGAGTCCAGAGATGATCCTGTCTTACTTCTGATATCTTGTTCACTCCTTGGGTCTATGGTTTCAGGTAGGATTATGTTGCTTCTTGAAAGAGATTTCTTACTCAAAGAGGAGAGCTTTTTGGGAAAAGGAGAAGGAACCTGGTGTAGAGTGGACAACCAAGAGCTGCTGGGGTCGAAACATGACCACTGATTGATTGTTCAACACAGTCAGCGGTGATGACTCGAAAGCAGCCACAGAGAAAATACTACCACTGACACACTAAAACCCACAAAGAAAGTTGTCCTCAGACAACTCAGTCAACAGCTGAGGCGGAGGATGCAGAAAGGCTGGTGGTGGTGCTGCCAGTCTCAAGGGTATTGTGTTTATTATTGTGGTTGCCATATTTGTACCCAAGCCAGACCACCCTGTGTCTTAGTTACTGTTATTTTTCTTCTCTTTGTATGGTCATTTGTATCTTTGTGTGTGTTCATCCATAGATGTGTGTACATGCATGTGTAAGGGCATGTGTATATGTGTGTTTATTCATAGATGTGTGTACACGGACATATGTGCACATACATTGTATGGGCAGGTGTGTATATATGTGTGTGTGTGTGTGTGTGTGTTCATTCATAAGTATGTACACACAAACAAGTGTGCATATGCATGTGTATGTGTTTGTGTTCATTCATAGTTTGGTGTAATATGTGCACATGCATGTATATGGGCATGTGAATATGTATGTGAGTTCATTCGGAGGTTCATGAACATGTATGCACATACATGTGGGTATCAGAGACCCATGACAGTAGCTTTCTTCACCAATCTCTCTATACTTCACTTAAAAAAATTTAATCTTAGTTTATGTGTATGCTTTTTTTTGCTTGTGTATATGTCAGATCATCATATATGTGCACTACCCATGGAGGCTAGGAGAACATGTTTGATCCCCTGGCGTTGGAACTATAAGTACTTGTGAATTGCCATGTGGATGCTCAGAACTGAACCTGTTCTCTGGAAGGGTCCACCAGTGCTCTCCACAGCTGAGCCACCTCTCCAGACCCTCTCCCACATTTCTTACAGAACCCAGAGTTCACCAATTTGACAAGACTGGCTAGCCAGCTAGCTCCATGGATCTTCTTGTCTGTCCTTCCCCTTGTTTGCTGTTGGAGACGTGTGCTGCAGGGCCTGGGTTTTTATGTGGGTTCAAGTGAGTGAACTCAGCAGAACTTTGGTAGCAAGCACTTCACAGGCCCCAGCTATAATTCTACTATTACTATTACTTCTACTTTAAAAATACATTTTCAAGGGGCTAAAGAGAGGCCTCACCAGTGGAGAATACTTGCTCTTCCAAATGATCAGAGTTAGGTTCCCAGCACCCATGTTGAACAGCTTCCAACAGCCTTTACTGCCATCCTTCAGGAGACACACACACACACACACACACACACACACACACACACACACAATAAATCGAAACATGTACATTTTCAACAAGGAAGTGTATTGTTCAAAGCTCTCTGTATCTCTGTCTTATCTTCCCTCTCCTCTGCTAATGTCTTCCTGATAAGCTGGGGCGTGGTTTCAGTAAAGCTTCGTGTCTAACACTCTCTGCTCTGTCTCACCTCTCTCCCTCTGCAGTTTTCTATGAAAACATCATCTCTGGCTTTGCTTTTTCTGTACTTCTAATTTGAGACTCTGTCCTTTCTCTTCCCTCTAGTCAACCCCACTCAGCACTCAAGGTCAGATACTACCCCTTTCCAGAAAGCTTTACCTGGTTGTTTCGGCTTGTCATAATCTCTTTTTCTGCTCCATGCAATCTTAGGGCGATTGTGCCTTGTGTCTTCTCATTGCAGAATCCCTGTTATAGAAACCTAGGCTAGTCAGCAGTTGCCCACAGAAGGGAATTTGGTAAAAATAGCACAGTTTTCTGCTTCACCCTTCTCTCCACTGTCAGGATCCCCAGTAGTTACCTATCTCCAGTGCCAAGTAGCACACTGCTGTCTTTGTTTTCTAAAACTAAATGCTGAAAGAACAGTAATAGCACCTGCCTATAATGGAGAAGTGGTTAATCTGCTTTGGCTCCCAGAGCAGTTGTGTGCTCACTGTACCCACCCAAAAGCTCTGGATTCAAGAATAAAAAACATACACATGCCAGCTAATATGCCTTGGCAGCTTCAAGGGTTGGGCACTTCTAGACCTCTCCACAGCCAGCAAACACTCCTCAGTATTCCTGAGTTAACGTCATTTAAAATCTTTATCTCCGTTACCCAAGACATCATCGGGGCCCCTTTCACGGATTCTTAACTGATGGTGGGCCTTCAAGTCTGCTCTCTTTCTTCCCTGACATGGTGATTCTTTTCTCTCCCTCTCTCCCTTGGTTCTTTGCCCAAGTAGTCTAAAAGTCTCACCTCTGTCTCCCTGTCCAGCCATTGGCTATGTGGCAATTCTTTATTACCAAATGAAGCCAGCTGGGGGCAGGGACCCTCAGGTCAGGAAGCAAGGCTTTGGGAGCCAAATTAAGACAAAGCATTAGAGCCAATTCCCAACACCTGCCAACCAGTCAGTCCATGCCAGCAAAAGGAACCAAGCAACCTTGATCAAAATACTCTTTTGATTGTCAAACTCCATAACATCTAATTTAAACAACCAAGGGTATCCTTCTCTCAGGCCTTCTCATTGCAAAGAGAACGTCTTGCCTCCTGGTACATTCTACGGTGTTGAAACTGCATTGTATCACAAGTGAGTGCAGCCAGATCTCCAGAAGCACTTCTAATTATAAACCTGGTGTTTCTTTCCTGGCATTGTGTCATCTGATTTTTTTTCCCCATATTTTTGAAATCGGAGACATCAGCTTTGAGAACTTGCTGACACTGTAGTGAAAAGACCTTTGGCTGATTTATATTTCTGTTTCATTTGATTCCCTAAAACAAATGTCTCAAAAACTCACCCTTCAGGTGATATGCACATCCTAGTTTCTGCTAGAGAAAACCCATAAACTATCAAAAGATGGGAGTATGTCCTGAAGTATTAAGGCAGGGCATAGTGACAGGTCCACCCTAGTCTCTGATGCCCTTGTGGTTTTCCTGTCTTATTATTGTTGTGGTTTGTTTTGTTTTCCTTTGCTCTTATCCTAGAGTTAAAATGTTTCCTGTTGTATGATTACAGTGTGACCCACAGTGACTTGGAGCTCACAGCAGAAGCTGTGTCACCTCTTTCCCCCTGGTATCCTCACACCAACAATTGGATTTCTTAGTGTAACTAAACAGAACTTGAAGATGCCTCATCACAAAACAGGAAGGGTACTCTGTGTTCCATGTTCAGTCTGTTGGCTGACTATCAAGACTGTCTATGCTGTAAATTCAAAATCAGAAATACCAAAGGCAACATAACTCTTGGCATTTTTCTCATCCAAACACTCTTATTAACCGTCTTAGGGTTTCTATTCCTGCACAAAACCTCATGACCAAAAAGCAAGTTGGGGAGGAAAGGGTTTTATTCAGCCTACACTTCAACCTTGTTGTTCATCACCACAGGAAGTCAAGACTGGAATTAAAGAAGGTCAGGATGCAAGAGCTGATGATGCAGAGATCACAGAGGGATGTTACTTACTGGCTTGTTTTGCTTACTCTCTTATAGAACCCAAGACCACCAGCTCAGTGATGGCACCACCTACACTGGGCTGGGCTCTCCCTTGATCACTAGTTGAGAAAAGGCCTTACAGCTGAATGTCATGGAGGCATTTCCTCACCTGAGGCTCCTTTCTCTGTGATATTTAGCTTGTATCAAGTTGACACATAAAACCAGCCAGTACATTAACTAAAATGTTTTAAAAGTAATAAAATAAAGAAAAAAAAACACGGTATCTCCAGATTCAGTCAGTAAGGGACTGGAGAAATGGCTCAGTGGTTATGGTCACTGGCTGTTCTTCAAGAGGAACTTGATTCCATTCCCAGCACCCACGTGCTTGCTCACAAACATATGTAACTCCAGTCCCAGGGAATGCAATGACATCTTCTGGCCTTTGAAGGCACCGGGCATGTGTCTGATGCACAGACATACGTGCAGACAAAACACCCACGTTCACAAAATATTAAAAGAAAAACATTTTTAAAAGAAAGTACAAGCATGAAGCATGTGTCACCGTCACTTGACTGAGCCTCATGTGGCTCTGGGCTCCTGTGTCCAGAGGAAAGGTCATTACTGTTTGTGAGCTTGGAAGATGGCAGCTGGGGCTAGCAGTGACTACTGTGGATCATAGCCCAGGAAGGAGTCAGACCGGTCTAACGCTAGGAAGATGTTTTGATTGGGAAGGGATACGGTCACTAAAAGGAAACGAGACGTATGGTTTGGTGGGAAATTAGAGATGATGTCTGGGGCAGAGGGCTGTCTGTAGAGCACGTAGAATGTAGGAGAAAAGGTGAAAGAACAAGGGTGCCGATTAAACACTTTGGCTATTTTACTGGGTCCATATTAACAGCCCACGGTTATTCAAGTGTTGCTGTAAATATTAAAAAATGAAAAGGCTCATCTCTTTATCAGCCCCGTGGTCTCACTCTGTGGGTGCCGCTCCCAGTATGGAGCCGGCACACGGACTTTTGTTGCTTGGACCAAGCCGCACTCACAGTCTTTCTCTGCACGCTGGACTGCCTCTAACCCAGGTAGAATTACCGCCCTGCCCGGAAAACATGACTCTAAGGCCTGATAGCTTTTCATACATGTTAATATATCAAACTCTCAATTCACAAACCCTCTACACAGTAAGGTTACATCAAGTGGACAAATATACAAACTGCCCTTCTATATGAGATATATGGCATATAAAATCCTTAAGATGTTCATAACTATCTAACGACAATTAAGTCCACCTGGATCCAATTCATCCTTCCTGATGTTCATCTTGGTCCTTCTCCTCCCTTTCCCTCTCTCCTCCCTCACCTTTGACCCTTTCTCCACCCCCTTTTCCCTGTCCAATCACCAGCTCTTGACTTTATTTTACTAATGAAAATGGGAAGGTTCAGATGAAGTCCTGAGTACATGTGACTAGGCAGCACTTCTGGGGGAAGTGGAATTAGCATCAAAATGCAGACAGTTGTAGGACCATTTACATTTGAGTTTGAATTTTCCCATCTCTGATGAAACCAAGTAGCTTTCCGTGTGTTCCTTGGCTGTGTAGACCAATCTCTGACAGATGAACGTCTATTTGGGAGTAATCAGATCCTAGGTCGGCGAGTCAGGAGACACGTGAACAGGCTGTGATGGCCTCTCGAATGTCTGGAGAATAAAGGAAAAATCTGGAGGATTTAATTGGGACGGAGACATTTATGCAGGTCATTTTGAAAGCAGGTTCCCTGGCACTTGGGAAGGCCATGGGAGATTGGCAAAGTGGTTGGCAAGTGTTGGCGATCACTGTAAAAGCTCATCCTAATGCAAAGCTGGCAGTTCTAGCTCTGGTTGCTAAGTAAAAATAGGGTCTTTTTCACACCACCTCCTGAAGCAGGGATCCAAGGACATCCTCAGTGTCCCTCACCTCTACTTTATGGGGAAGAGACAGAAGTGGCTCCCCTTTGATAGCTGTGTGGGCAGATTGTGGTGTTGTGCCTCCTCAAGTCCTTTTGCCTGAATTCTTATCGGCTTGTTTGGTTTTCTCATGGGTTGATAGGATGGTCGTGTTCACCTGCATCTGAGTTCGTTCCTGCGTAGTACAGCAGTCTTCCCCCACAATGTCAGTCACCTTCTAGTCTCCTGGTCGACTCTGAGCCAAATGTCTCATTGTGCAGTTTATCAATTTCATTTGGGCTTGGAAAGTATTCTCCATTAAAGAACTGTGTACTTAAGCAACACATTGTTCTGTGTTACATTCTAGAAACGTAACTTTTTTAAAAAACAACTTTTTAAAAGAAAAACAGAGATAAATGTACAGATTTTAAAAGTGTTTTTGCATAAAACTATGTGAATATATTTTTTTGTCAGTACTTGATTTTTTTTAAAGGTTTGATAGTATTAATTGAAAACTTGCTACTTACAATGAGTATAAAGTACATATAAAACAAGATATAACGTGGAAATAGTCAAAGTTTTCTTGGTGTGTAAAGATTAAACATGATTTTTAAATACCGAGGATTGCCACAAGGCTGCATTCTTAGCTCTTGGATTATTAATGATTTAAGGTCCAGGTGTACCACATTCTGAGAGGGTACTATACACTTACTCTTTTTTTCTAAGAAGGACTGAGGCTTTTTACTTGATCATTATCTGCATTCACTTAGAAATGATTTATGTATCTAATATTGGATAAAGTTGATGTAATTTCATTTTCCCAAAACTATCCCATTGACTCACAGTCATTTATATAAAAGGCCATCATTTCTTCAGTGTTGTTTGAGGTATCATGTTTCAGATAAAATCTCTGTGTGTGTGTGTGTGTGTGTGTGTGTGTGTGTGTGTGTGTATTGACTACGTTCTCCATTTGTGTAATGAGGCACCCATATGCTTCCTTCTTTTTATAGTTTTATAATAAACTTTAATATCCTGTCATCCAGCTGGGTTATTATTTAAAGTTATCTTTGTGATTCCTTGCTCCTTTGCGATTCTATGCAGTTTTTGAATCAGCATTCACACATGAGTGCACTAACACACACACACACACACACACACACACACACACACTAGTTTGATAACTTGAGCTCAGGTTATCTTCAGCTGTTATCTTCAGCCACAGCTACAGAACCGTAACATGATACATACACTTTTTATACTTCATTCTTTCCATTTTTTTTTTTTTTTTTTTTTTTTTTTTTTTTTACATTTTAGGTGTATCTCTATTAAGCACTTTAGAATTAAGTTGTGGTTATTATGGCAGGGTTTCTCTTTAAATCGGAATATTAATTACTTCACCTTTTGTTGCACATTTTGAATATCCCTCACCCAAGCCCTCAACAATACCCCTAGATCAGTTACATTCTGAGTACACAACTGGAATTAACTGATGCAGAGAGCACAAGTAGTCTAACCTTACCTCGAAATACAAGATCTAATCATCGTGCAAAGAAACATGGAGGCACCCATCCTTTACACATCATCTTAAACTTGTTGAGACTTTTCTGGATTATAGGTGACAGGTTTATCTATTTACTTATTTATACTGATTGATCGATGGCTTGACAGGGTCTTCTCATGTTATCCAAACTGACTTTGAATTTGCATCCTTCTGCCTCTGCCTCCAGAGTCGCTGGGATTTTGGATGTGGGCCACCATCCCCACCTTCGATTCGAAAGACTCATTACTTTCATTTTTCCCTCTTCTGTTGACTTGTTCCAAGTGACACATCATCTTATGGCTGCCCTATGTAATACAACTTTTATTCTGATTTGTTGTAGACTAACACCCGCTCTTCCTTTATACTCCTGGGGCAATGCATCTGCATGTAAGCTCATTAACTCACGTTGCCACCCAGCCAAAGCTCCCTACTCTTGGTCCCCACCCTCGCTGTGGCTCTCAGTTTTGTTCCCTTTTCTGCTTGCTGCTGACATGTTCTTTCCTTTGGACACTTGTAAGACTGTCTCTCACTTTCAGCTGCTTCATACAATGCACCTCATCTGGTTTTCTGTGCATATACTCACTTTAAATTAGTAAGATTTTGACCATCAGCCTGAGTACTTTTCTTCGGTTGGAGATAACTCTTGATCATTGTTTTATTTAGAATAAGCTTTTTATCACACTGTCTTCTGCTAGTAACAGGGCTGGAATCCCAAGAGAATGGCCATACAATCAATAATATTTTGTGGAGCTACATTGCATGAACCTTTGATCTGTCAATAAAATCTGTTAGAAAGTTGCAGTTGGACAGCTTTTAATGGAGGAAAATACAACAAGGAGATCAAATATAAAATCTCAGTTTTCTCTAAAATGAAAGGCTTTGCTTACTTTGTCAAATGATGTTCTTGAGGCTACATAGGCCATGATGGTATGCATTTTAAGCCAGATACTCCTTACATTATTTTATTTGTATATTTACAATATATGGATGATATATTCTTTTTTCCTCAAACTGTAGATAATTTTAGTTTGCATACCCATCATATTCTATCACAAGTTCACTAGAAGATAACATGGGACTACTAAGTCAACCTAAAACAACATGAGAAGAAAAACCATGAATTATGTTTATTGTGGTGAAAACAGAGATAGAGTTAAAAAGGAGTGTGAAGGTAGAGGTAAGGTCAGGAGCACTAGCAATGGGAAATAATAGGGTCTGCAGCTTGGTATGAGATGGCCAAGCTGTCCAGACAAGAGGAAGAAGGCAGGGAACAACTTCTGTACTGGCAGAGCAGAAGGTGTCCCGGAATCCTCCTGTGGAACATACACAAAACAGCATTGTCCATTCACACACACTTTTCCCAGTGAATTCACTTATACAGACTGAAATATTTTAAATGTAACATTTTGTGTGTCCTTTGAGAGTTTTATAGATACATACAAAGTGTTTTTTTGTAATATCCACACCCAATACTCCCTTTCATTTCTGCCAGGACCCAACCTCACCTACCCATCTCCTCCAAACTTCATATCTTCCTACCTCCAAACTTCATATCTTCCTACTAAGCGCAATTTGTGCTGTTCATGTATTCATGGGTGTAGGGCCATCCACGGAAACACAGTGAGCCTACTAGGAGCTGTGCTGCAAGAAAACTGACTTTCTTCCTCCCAGAAGCCATCTACTGTCAAGTGCTAATCAGTTAAGGGTGGGTAACTGATCATGGTACCCTCCCCTCTACATGTAAATATGTGACAACTAATGTCCACCTATACTAGGAAAGAAACCATGTCCACAGACAGGAAGCCTTGTATAAAATACCAAGATAAACTACAACTATGTCTTGGTAGCTGTGAAAGGAATTAGCACCCTGTCATGGGAAAACTACAATCTGGCAACATTAGACAGGAGAACAAAGAGAATATAGTCCAATTAACAGCTAGTAGATACTGCCTAGTTCTGAGACCAGCAACACCTTCAATGTCAGCAAATAGCAACACTGGCTGGGGCTCATGACTAGCAGGCAGCTAAGGACATCGGCTAGCAAAATAAAAGTCAGAAGTAGACACAGAAAGGTTTCAACTATTCTCCTTAATTAAGCAAGCAGCTCGTAAATGGTGCGTGATCATTTCCTGGCTTAGCTCAAGGAGATAAGGGTAGGTCATGTGGGTTCTCATTTGGCTCGGCTTGTGATGTGTTCAGAGAATCAACCACTCTCAATGGAAATTATCTCAGTCTTTGCCTGGTTTGGGACTTAAATCTCAAAAGAAGCTTCAATCACATAGCTCTGTAGGTTTCTCTTCTCACAGGGCCTCTTCCCATATGAGAGATCATTTAACATTTAAGGCTTACATCCCCCTACCCCATCACTGGTTCCCAGAGCTCTGCTTTCTGCAACAGATCTTCAATCTTTTTTCTTTTAGCTTTCTCTCAACCAAGAAATCTCTTGTTAATTTTGTTTACCTTTGTGTGTGTGTGTGTGTGTGTGTGTGTGTGTGTGTGTGTGTGTATGCATTTGTGTGGCGGTCAGAAGACAACACATGTGGGTACTGAGGATTGAACCCAGGGTGTTGGACTTGGCAGCAAACTCCTTTACCCATTGTGCCATCTTATCATCTCTAAAACTCCCCTTGTAGTACGTCCTTCTGGATGTCTGAATTTCAATGACCTGAGCTGCTGCCTCAGAGGAAGCTGTGTGTGTGTCAGGGTCAGACCCTAAGGCATGGAACCTCTGTGTTCAATAGCACTTCCTTTCCATAGTTCTGTAGTTACCTTAGATGCCACAGCTCAATGCTTGGATCTCTCTCCTCCATGAAATTATGGAGCTTTGTGGCTGAGAGGATGAAGTTATGAATAATCCCAGCATAGGAAACTGAGGACACACACTGGGAAACGTAGGTTCAGATGGTTGAGATCAGACCAGACGCCAGTAATTTCCAGTTCACTGTGTCCCAGATGTGCTGAAAATAAAAATGTTGTCTGAAAATATTGGAATTCCATGATCTTCCAATCCATAGTAGGATTGTTACCACACGTAGCTAATAATTATTGTATTGGTATTGTCTCATAGTTAATTGTGTGGCTTTTGGAGTCAGGACACTTGGGTCTGAATTCTCTGCCTATTCTAATGTTTGAATTTGAGGTAACTTAATTCTCAGAACCCAGCTTTCTTATCTGTACACAGAACTAATCCGTCACTGGTATGACTCATTGTTAAGTTGACATTATATGTAATCCATTTGTTAGTGATAAACTTTTACTGTTAGGCACTGCAGCAACCTTATGAGTAGATAACACGATTTTTCTTCTTTTACTCCCAGAGAACTTCCAGTTTGGTGAGAGTCAATTAGTTCCAATCACATGGTTGCTCGTGACAGAGTTGGGCAGCACGGGGGTCCAGGCCCCAGTGAGTCCATTCATGGATTCATATTTTTTCTCTGTCCAGATGTTTGCAGCAGCCATGCTGGGCAGGGAAGAGAGGAGGTAGAAATGGTAGCCCAATAAACATGTGCCCTAGAACTAGTCAGCATGATAGGCAACTTCTGGAAGCTTTTGGGAAATGGAAGTGGTCATGCTTCAATTCCAGATATGCCCAGTGAGGAACTGCTCGGGAACTTTCATTCTGTTGCTCCGCCCCGCCCCCAGGTTACCCCAAGGTAAGTTTTAATGATGACATGCCTGAAGGCAAATTTCTTTGTATTTATCAGGGCATGGGGAGATAATGACAAATGTTAGCTTTATTTGTTGGCCCATGGTTTGTTCGTTTTTTTAGTTCATTTTTTTCTGTTTATATTGTGTACGTTTTGCTGATCTGCTCTTTGTTTTATTGACTATTTTTCACATGTACATTTTCACTAGGTTTAATTAGCTTGTTCATTCGAGACAACGTATCTCTCTACCTCTACCTCTACCTCTATCTCTCTATCTTTGACTTCAACTGCCCTGGAACTCATCCTGTAGTCCAGGCTTCCTTGATATCATGGCAATTCTGCTTCAGCTTCTTAGATGCTACGGTTGTGAGCAACGATGCCTAGATTCTAGTCTGTTTTTGTTTTGTTTATTTCTGTTAATTTGGAGTGTAGAAGTAAATGGTATGTGTGCATGTTTGCATTAATATGTGCGTGTGCAGGTGCTCATGCACATGTGTGTGGAAGCCAGAGCTTGACCACAGATGTTGCTCCACAGGAGATTTCTATTTCAGTTATTGAGACAAGATCTCTCACCGGCTTGCAGGGTTCACTGATTTCACCAGGTTGGCTGGCCTGCAAGCCAGAGGAGGCCTCCTACCTAGTCTGTCTGCTGCTGGCATTCATTACAAGTGTGAGCCACTGAGCTCGGGTTTTCTTTTGATCTGGGCTTGGGGGCTCAAGTTTGTAATGCAAGAGTGTTACTGACTGAGCTATCTCCCTAATCCTAGTTATTTATTTCTTAATGTATAACTGCTGCTTCTTTGTTACAATTTTCTATTTCTTTAACTTATTTCAAGATAATTTACAATTGCTTATTAAAATATTTTTAAGACTGGCTGCTTCAAAATTCTTGTTTGAGGTTTATGGTAGTGGTAGCTCCCAGCACTCACAATGTTCAGGTATGTGGGATCTCAGGAGTTTGAGGCCAGCCTGGTCTAAAGACCATGTTCCAGGACAGCCCAGGCTACACAGTCTGTAAAAAGAAAACAAACAAACAAACAAAATTCTTGTTTGATAATTCCAGCATCCGATTTGTATTAATAATGTTAGTTGCCTAATTGTTTGTCTTTTCCTTTTATGATATTTTTTTCCTTTGTAGTGCTAGGGGCTTAACCCAGGACCTTATACGTGACAGGGATACACTTTACCACAGAGATATATCCCTAATCCTATGCTGAATGTTAAAAATTATATCCTGACCATTTTAACAATGTTTCACGACACCTTTGTTTTATTAGGAGGAAATCCTCCAGTTGAGTTGAAGAGAGCTGGGTCAGTGTACGTGTTTAGATTTCTGACTCTATCCTGGCAAGAGTTGAAAGGCTAGCCACACTACCTCACTGGTGAAGATGGGTGGGGAAAAGCTTCGCTCCCTTTGACCTCACTGACACCTTCCTTAGGAAAGCTGTGTCCTGAGTCCTGCAATCCCAGTCTCTTCAGGAGGGGATGGAACTTAGTCTCCTGACAGCTCCATCAGAAGTTAGGATGTTCTGCAGTCTGGTATGGGAGCATCTAAATGGGCTTCACTCTGCAACTGATGTAGTTTTCTATGGACCAGAAACATAACGTTCAAGCCATTTGGCTAAAAGGCACTTTATTGCACATGAAGGATTGAAGCAGAACAAGATTATGGGGTGAAAGCTGAAGACAGATTTTAAAATAGCCACCTGGCTGAAAAAATCTGAATTGAGTTTTGAAGTGTTTCTCAAGTGCATGGAGGTTTTTGTGTAGGCTTTGCACTAGGTAAACAAGACAAAAATGATGCTTACCCAATGTTAAGTTGACATTGTAGATAAATTAACAGCATCTTGGTCTTGAAATGTTAAACTTATTTTTTTCCCATTTGTACATGAGTAAATGCACTGTATTGAATATGTAAGGTCTTATCTTGTGGGTTCGATTACAGAAATGAGTGTTCTTTAGATAAAAAAATGATTGCGGGAGAAAGTGACTTCATAAACACAGCATAAGATGATAAAGCTTACTCAGTAATTCTTTCTCCTGGTGGTTTATCTTTGGAACTTCTGGTCATTAGCACTCCTGTCTTTTCCTTTAAGTTACATTGAAAATTATGCCTACATGGCATGGGTTAGTATTGGGAAGAGCCTATTACTCAACCAGCCCTTAGAGGCATAATTCAAATTGCATAGGCTAGCAAGCCTTCCCAAGTGCTCTAATGAGGAAGGCTCTCTTCTATCTTCCAGCCCTTTAGCCTTTATTTAATTCTTCTTTTACATGTGTGGTACACTTTTGTGTTAAATACTATCAGTGTGAAACATTTTCCTCTGTCTCATAAATTCTAGCACTCTCTGGCACATACTGTGTCTAGACATGGCATATGGAGAAAATCAATCAAATCAACAGAATGTAAAAACCACCTCTGGGTTTCAGAGGTGCATCACTGAGCCACAGAATTGGATTTTTACTCTTGTTAATACTTACATTTTGCATGATGCACATCAGTATTTTGATTGCACTGAGAATGTTCTTTCAAATGAAAATGTTTATTTATCGCATAGTCAGGCAACATGACTCGGGCCAAAGGCATCTGTTACCGAGCCCGATAACCTGAGTGAATCCTTAGAACCTACATGGCAGGAGACAACAAAATTGTGCAAGGTACCATTTGACCTCCACACATATACAGCAACACACACACACACACACACACACACACACACATTTTGCTAAATTATTGACAAAATGAAAATGTGGGACATCTTCGGGTTTCAGCGATCCTTGAGTCCTCCAGAAAAAATACTACAAGATATTTGTTTAAAACTAGTTACTGAGATCTAGACATCTTCATAGTTGGTGCTGGGAATTTAAATAATATTCAGAGTGACCAGGAGGGTAAAAAAAACATACTTTACTGGAATTAGCACTTGCTCTGAAAATAGGGTATTTTGTTTCCCTAGCATGCCACACGAAGTTATATTAGATTCATGCCCATGCTGGTAATTGTGAAATATTATCCAGACCTTCCACATGTACATAAACATCTCTGGAAAGAAACAGCACCTGCTCATTTAAGGCTATCCTTAATTTTTCTTTAAACATTTCATTTTCCTTGTCACGGTATGGTGGAATACAGGAAGCAGAACCAGTAAGACTTTCACCACCACTGAATTTCTCAGGGTCATGTGTGTGTGTCCCATGAGAGAAAATGGGCAGATATAAAGGCTAACTCTTCATATTTAGTCAGAATAAGGGTTAATTTACATATAGATCAAAACAAACAAACAAACAACAGACTACAAAAACCATAGAACAATGTTTTAGAATTGAAGATTTTACGTCTTTGATTTGGATATTTCTAGAAAGTATCAGAACCGATCTATTGTGTGGTGTATGGTCTTCTGCATCATAGGTTAGTTATGAGTACAGTTTACCTAAAATTTCTCTCTACCAAATAAACTCAAAGGGTAGCTCTTTGGCTAATACCTATCAATGCTTTAAATGCAGAATACTTAGTTTTAAAAGGTTTGTCTGGTTTGATTTAGAAACAGGTTCTCCCTATGTAATTCAGATTATGCTCAAACTCTTGATCCTTCTGCATTAGATTTCCAAGTGCTGGGATCGCAGGCATACACTTCTGTTTTCTGGCTCCTTCCTTCCTTCCTTCCTTCCTTCCTTCCTTTCTTCCTCTCTCCCTCCCTCCCTCCTTCCCTCCCTCCCTTCCTCCCTCTCCCTCACCTGTAATTCTTCTGGTTTATAGTATTTTGGCACAATCTGTTCTATCCCACTACATTATCCTTCTCATCCCCATCACCTTGGACTAGCAGCTTTAGGATGAAATCTTTGTGGATACACTAGGCATGAGTTTTTAGGCAAGTCTGGGGGATTTACCTCAAGGCTCCTCTCTCTGTATACTTAGAATTAGAGCTATGGTCCTCTTGTCATTAGATAGACAGATGGTCTGGCTGACAGACAGACGATGTGACCATTGATGGAGAGATGAGTCCATTGTGCATGCAGTCAATCATTCTTTAATTGTGCAAAATTTTCTTTAATGATAAAATAATTTAACCTAAATGGTTCATTCTTTGGGTCAATTTTTAAATTAGTTCTTATTATTTTTCTAATGCCACATCATCATGATTTAATTGCTGATTCTTTCCTTAGCCATTAAAGGCTGGCTTATCTCTTTCAAATATCTTAAGCCCCAGAGCCCTTTTCTTTTTGTATTAGGGTTAGCATTGGTGCATAAATGATAGTAGCCATGGATGTTCGGTTACTTTTAGTTTGAACATGCCATCTCTGCTTCTTTTCTTAAACGGACATAGATCACTGGCTTTGGACCAAGCCACTATTGCTTTAATTTCTGCAGTAGTGGATAAACGAGGCATTATGGTGCAGTCCTACACTACAAACACTAATGAAGCTTAGGTAGAGAGAACCATGAACTGAAAACCAGTCTTTCTCTAAACAAGCAAGCAAACGTTGGGGAGATAAGATAGGCTGGTTATTTGCACTCTTTATTTTTGTTGTTTTATTGAAAAGTCTTTTTTTTTTCATACAATATGTCCTGATTATGGTCTCTCCTCTCTTTACTCCTCCCAGTTCCTCTATACCTCCCCTTCCCTCTCATGCAGAGTCACTGCTTTGTCATCTCTCATTAGAAAACAAAAGGGCACTTGAGGAATAATAACAAAATATAATAAGATAAAACAAGAACTAATACATTGGAATAGGACAAAACCAAGCAACAAAAGAAAAGGAGTCAAAGAAAAGACAAAAGAAACAGATGTAGACACAGAAACCCACTTGCTTGTACAATCAGGAATTCCATGAAAACATAAAACTAGAAGCCATAATATATAAGTAAAAGTCCCGTATCCTAGGTCTCCTCATGCCTTTGATCTCAGCACTGAGGAGACAGAACCAGGCAGATCTCAGTGTGTTCGAGGCCAGTCTGATGTACATAGAGAGTTTTAGGACAGCAAGAGCTACATGTCTTGAAACAAGCAATAACAAAACATAAAATATATACAAAATCATAGCACATATATAATTCAAAAAAGAGAAAAAATAAGATAAATGTCACTTACATTCTTGACCAAGGGTTTACTGATCAAGAAATACTGATCACTAAATAGCTCTAAGATATTTTTTCCCTAAAAAACAAAAACAAACAAAAAAAAAAACTCCCCAAAAATTAGCAGCTTTCTGACTCTTCAGAGGAAGACAAAGCCTTTGGAAATATCCATGTATAGGTAAGTTTTGTCTGTAAGAATAGATCATTGTTTTCAGAGTGCCATTTTGAAAGAGCTCAACAGCTGATCTAAAATATATAAAGGAGGTATGGATATAGTATAATCCCAGGGGCAGATGCTGCTCCTGCCTCGGCATTCTTTGGTGTCAGCTGTTAGCTAAACATGATTTAGTTGTTAATGGCAGGAGCAAGAAATGCTTTGAATGCAAATTCCTGGCACTGTGCATCTCTCTTTGAAGAACAAGTGAGCATTCTTCTAGGAGGCAGCTTGTCTTCCCTCAGCCCAGCAGCTGTAAGTAGATACAAAAGGCAAGGTCACGTGATTTTTCAATGTCACACTAAGCTTATTCTAGGGACTTTACTAGACAGAGCTATACAGTTCTCCCAGAACTGTCATTTCCTTTGTACTTTTTAATGTTTCCTAATCCACTGCAATAAGCAAATATTTCTATAATGGGAGGAAGGTTAGTTTCAGATCAGCAGTTTTATACTTGCCTTATCAAAAAGAAAACCAACTGTGTATGATAATGTCACAATAAAACCCATTATTTTGTACAGTTGAATATTAAAAGAGGAAATGAAAAGTACTATGGCATGTGGGCAGTGGGTCTTTTCATTAAGTAATACAGTTTTTCGTTGTGATGGAAGAAGATTGAAGGCATTTGTAGATTGAACTCATCGAGGGCTAGTGATGACTCATGACACGAAGAACCTAGTTCCAGTTTCATGCATGCTCCTCATTGTGGCATAAACTCATTGTTATCTCTTCTGCCCCGCCCCCTTTTGTCCCACAGAAGAGTCTACAGTAGCTTCCAAAGGCAAATGGGATACATTAAAGTAAAAAGTGGAAGAGAAAGGAAAATGAAGATCAGAGATGGCTGAGTGCAATAGACCACAGCTGCTTTGGTTTTGTGCTAACAGCTGGGCCACATATGTTGTTTTCAAGAGCCACAGACGACAGACTCAAAACAAGCTCCTTTGTTTGTTGAGTGCTATGATTCTTGGTATTAGAATCAGACGGGAAATTCTCCTAAGAGGTTTGTAGAGAACATGTCCCTAAGGTGGCCATCCACAATATCTTTACAACAGGGGGAATGGCCTATTTCTTACTCAGTCCCTCGATATACACTGTTATATCAAACATTCTATCAAAAAGGAGGCCTGTGTGCCATCGAGCTCAGTTAGTGGGTTGGGTCCTTGTCACCAAATCTTAGGACTCTTGACTTTGATCCGCAGACTCCAGATGATGAAAGAAAGAGCCTGACACCCACAAATTGTCTCTGACGCCCACATTTGTACCAGAGCTCATACGTGTTCATGCAAAACAGTCACTAAATAGAGGTTTTAATTAAAAAAATAAAAAAAAGAGTTCTCTTTTGAAAAAAGGAAGGAAGGAAGAAGGAAGAAAGGAAGAAGGAACGAAGGACAAATCTGTGCAATGATCCCTGTTGCTGGCACTCTGTGGAGCTTCACTACAACTTAGCGCAGCTGACAGCGCACACAGAGAAAGTCTCAAAACAGAGATGCTCCCTAAGAAGTGCTCTAGAAACATGTGTGATTTGCCTTGCTGGTACCACTGTCTTGTCTCTGCTGAGTGTCTGTTCTTTGACAGGGAACAGAAGAGATTCACATCACGCAGGTGAATGGAAACCCAGTCCACAGCTTGCTTACCCACTATACATGACTGTCAGCCATGGAGTTAACTTGGACATTGCCATATTTGGGCTAACCAGGAAGAGTGGGCTTGCTCCAGGTAACACTTGAAAAACCAAGACTCCATAAATAGACTCACTGCTAATATGCGGAGCAAGCCAAAGCGGAGCTAAGAGGCACGAGTTCCAAGAAGGGTCCTAAAGAGTGAACACTTGATGCTTGAAGGACACACCCCTTAAAAAGAACTTTAAAAGTCTAACCATGTCAGGAAGCAGGTACTCTTTCTGGAAATCTTGGAATCTGCCAAGAACAGATTCGATTTGGGGTCAAAATACCCTCCCAGCTAGGTTAATCTCTTCGGTGCCTGCACAAAAACGAGCAGTAAGCCATAAAGATTAGCCAGACCCGTGGACCAGGGTGTGTGGGCGACTACATCTCTCCAGCCCCATCTCTTTCTTATTTAATGAAAATTGAAACTGATCTCCAGCCACAGGGCATGAAGATGAAAGTGTGTAAAGACTGAAGATAAAAATGTCTAAGAAGGCTGCCGCCCCCCCCCCCCGCCCTTCCACCCTCAACCCGCACCATGCCACCCCTGAATTAGTCTAGAGAGAGCCTCTCCCAGGCTCTTCACTGGCACATGGAATGCAGGAAGGACCTAGGGGTAGGGCAGCTTGTAGGGAGGAATTAAGTGTGGCTTGGTCTGTTTCTGGCTTCTCTGTAAATACCACGACACCTCCAAATGGAGGAGCAGCTGAGATAAGTGACTGCTAATCCCCCAGTGCAGGGGAGGAGGCTGGGCTGTCCCCTTCCAGATCCCAGCAGATGGTGGATGAAACAGGCTTCCCCCAGGCAAGGACACAGGGAACTGTCCCACCTTCTGTCCCTTTAGCTTGCTCTGCACGTCACCCTCACGGCCTATTGCGCCAGGAAGAACCTCGCTGGCTCTCCACAGCCCTGGGGACCCGCCTGGCTTTGCTATCCCACTGGGACACTCAAGGTCAGCCAAGCAGGACTTTGGCCAACAGTGGCAGTTTGGGCTTCCATCCAGCAAAGCTCCGTGCGCTGGAGAAGCACAGCCAGGCAATGTGGAAAGGAGAAACTCACCTGGCCTATAGGGTGAGAGCTCATTTTTCTTCAAGGGCGGAATCCCAGAACTTGAGCTTCTGTTAAGCAGCCCAGAGGCAGGCGAGTCTGAGAAGTTGGTTAGGAAGCGGGTTCACTCAGGAGTCTCTCTCTGCAGGACTTTTTTGTTTATCTTTGTGACTTCAGGTAGAATCCCAGATTCTAAGGACCGGGACTCTCTCAAGCTTCAGGGAGCAGCCACTCCTGGATTTGAAAGTCACTTAATTACAATCAGCATAAACAAATAAAATGAAGTCTGAAAATAGAACAATATGAATGTATTCAGTTAGCGCTTTTGAACTATGCACTTGCTTATCTCGGTTTCCAAATTAAATAAATCACGGAAGATTTGCACTAAATGAAATGCTGAAGATTTTTAGCAACTTAATTAACTTATATTTTGAAATATATAAAATAGAGTTTAGTGTCTTTAAACTGTGGAAATGAACAGTGACACAATAGTAAATTCTGAATACCATAAATCTTTAAGGACAAGACTCAGAAACCACAGGAAATAAAAGAAAAAAAGAGGGAAATATGATTATTTACCTGTATCTGCACATCAAATAAAGCAATTCTCAGTAAAAGGACAGCCCAGAGAATGAAAGGAAATACTTGCCAACTCTGTGTGACAAAAGAATAACATGCAAATGCATGAGAAACTAGAAAATTTAATAGCCAAGTTAAATAAAATGAATAAAACTATTTGAATTGTGATAGATCTAAATAGATATTTCTCAGGAGAAAATATAATAAATGGCTAGTGACCAGCAGGCATATGAAAAATTAGGGGAATGAAATTACTAATCAGGAAAATGCAAATCAAAACCACAACAGGCTATTCATTCACCCTCAGGTTATGGGTTATTATAAAAAAGCCAAAAAGATATTGAGGAACAGGGACTCTGGCCCACTTTGGATGAAATGCAAATTAGTTCAGCCATTAAGGGACTTTTGGACACCTCAAAAACTTTAAATATCAGTTATCATACGATGCAGCGCCCCCACTCAGGATCTGTTTCCTATAACAATAATGTCTGCTTGTTAAGAAGCTGTTTGTGCCATAGTGTTTGTTTTAACAATACTCATATAATCTGATAAACACAAACAACCAGTGTCTAGCAACTGATGAATAAAAGAGATGTGATATGTATGTATATACGTGGGTGTGTATGCGTGTGCACACGTGCATGCGAGGGGGAGCATTCTCTCATTTACAACAACATGGATGGAACCAGGTCTAGATTACTATGTTAAGTGAAATAAGCCACACATAGAAAGACAAATCCCCACACGTTCTAACTCATGTGGAATCTGGAAAAGGTTGATCTCATAGAAGCAGGTAGTTACTAGAGGCTGGGAGAGCAGTCTGTGCTGACACGGGGAAGACTGATTAGCAAGTACTAACTTACAGTTAGACAACCCTGAGTTCTTGTGTGTTGTTGCACAGTAGGGCATTTATAGACAATATACTCTATATTTCAAATTTTAGAAGAAGAGTTTTGAATATTTTTGTCATAAACCTTTAAGAAAAAGTATTCCCCTTTTAGAATAAATGTAACATGCATGAAAATATATTTTGCTTCAAGTGTGAAAAGACTAGTTGAGGTGTCTACTGCACAAGACCGATGGCCTGATATCAACCCCTAAAGTCCGTGTGAAGGGAGAAGAGAAAACCAGCCCCACCGAGTGGGCCTCTTGCCTTCCTCACATGCTGTTGAACCAACCCCGCTCCAGAGACACTAATAACACACAATTTTTAAAAATTAAAATATAATGGGTGGACCGCAAAATACAGTTTTAAAATGTCTTAAGGATGCAAATTACCTCCCAAAGGTGGTCTTCAGCAGATTGAGCCTTGCTTCACTAGGACTCACAGTCTGGGAGTGGGTAAGCAAGCCCTCAGAGCATCTCAGGGTATCAGATCAGATATCACCATTCCCAGTTCCAGAGAACTTCTGCACACAAGCCGTGACAGGAACCTCTCACCAGCCACTGCCGAATGCTCTCCCACAAGTTCATGAGCTTCAGAGCCATTCTACTTTGGAAACAACTAAGCCACTGGGGATCTCAGCACTCGGGAGGTAGAAATTGGGATGTTGGGAGTTCAAGGTCATTTTCTGTTTGGGGGGGTCTTATTCTGGTTTGTATGAAACTATCTCAGAGACACCAAAAACCAAAATAAAACAAAAACTTTAAGTAATATTTCAAAAAGGCTGTCTCTGAAACTCCTTTTCGATGCCTCCTGCCCCATTTCTAATAACCTAGTGAAACCACCTTTACCTTCCAAACACGTACCATGTCCCTGACTTCCACAATTGCCACTGAGGGTAAGTCCTGTTGTGTGCTATTTATCACCAAATTCTGTCTCATAATCAGTGGAACACTGCTGAATCAAGGAATGAATGATAGTGCCCCCCTTTATTTTTTCAAAGAATCAGTATCGAGTAATAATAGATCAGGTTCAGTTTGTCTTGCCTATGACTTACATTTCTTGTCTCTCTGTGGGCCAGTCCTCAATACCCCACTAGAACTGAGTTACTTTGCCACTTTTCAGGGGTCAGAAATGGGGTCTTGATGAGTTAACTGTCCTGGCCATGACCAAATGCGCAGTACGTCGTTAAGTGATAGAGGCAGGATTGGAAGCCTGTCAGTCATTCTGGTTCTTCCTTTCTCTGAGTCTGCACCACTCACTGCTCTTTGCTTCCTGGGGATTCTCACTGTAAAAATGCAGGTGGTACAGCAGGGCTTGGTCTCAGTCAGGCCGGCCTCCCCCCACCCCCAGTCTCCATGGCTCAGCTGCCCAGTAGTTTCATCCCCAGACCATCCCAAACATGGTTGGGAAGCTCTGAGGGGAGGACCCAGCCTTGCCCGGCCCCAGAAATATCTAATCAGCAGTCCTCCTCATCCTATCAATCCGAGCCCACTCTAGACAGAGATGCCGGTGCCCAGTCTTCTATTTTTAACTGGTGTGAACTGAAGGGAAAGCACAGCATTAGAAGTCCGTGCACCGGTCAAGAACCAAGAATACAGGGCAACCCAGGGCAACCCGTGTCCTTCTCTCTCCTGTCCCCCCTCCCCATCCCCTTACTTCAGGCACTTTCTTTTTCTTTCCAGAAAAAAAACCGCAAAGCTCCCTCAAAGCAAAGTCTGTCCCTCCACAAAGGAGACGATTTGTAGTAATGCCTCCTTAAATGCTAATTTTGGACATCTTGCCATACAGTAGATCTGATTCTGGGGGTGAGGTCTGGGATGCTGCACTTCTAAATCGCCCAGGTTATGAGGATGCTGTTGGTCCATGGTCTTCACTTTGCATAGGAGGGTTGGTAAATTCTCATATCCTAAGTGGCTGTGAACTACTCCATAAAGCATGTGCTTTTCAAGCTGTGTCATTACCTGCGTTGAAGATGCTCATCTATCTACCAGCAAGTGGCTGAGATGTTTCTGGTACCAGTACCTCCATTTACTTTGGCAGCAGAAGACCCCTTTGTGACCCATAGACTGAAATCTGATTCTGAGCAAAACTTACAGAGTGGGTGACAGCTACTTGGCCTCTGGGCTGGACTTGGCCAGACCCTCAGACAACCTTTCTCAGCTTCTTCTCTGCCAGCTCAGGACCATGCCTGGGGTGGGTCCAACACTGGTCAATCCTGGCTTTCCCATCTAGGTGAGCCTAGTACCAGCTCGGGTTAAAGGAAACCAGAAGGTGAGCTACCCAGGTGCCCCTCTTGCATCCAGGTCCTGCCAAGGTGCTCTTTGTGCCTATGACAACCGCCAGGAGTCTGCTCCTCTATTTCCCAGTACTGGAAGATGAGAAGCTGCTGTCTCCCTCCTGCAGCCCCAGCCCAGCTGTCAGGACCCTTCTCCAAGGGCGGTGCACCAAGCCTTCCAGCGTGTGTGTGTGTGTGTGTGTGTGTGTGTGTGTGTGTGTGTGTGTGTGTGTGTGTGTGTGTGTGTGACTTATTGTCCCTTAGTCTGGAAAGACTGAAGGGCAATAAACCCACTCCACAACTAGGGAGCTCCCCCACCCCAACAAGGAGGAAGGGTCGAGTTGGCACCATGTAACCTTTCCCTGCCCCCCACTCCTTGTCTGCCTGCCCCTCCCTAGCTCCATATATGGCCATTGCTCTGGCTGCCCCCTCCCCTTCCTTACATGGTCTGGGAGCCCCCTGACTGATCCTATCCCCTGCCCTTGGCTCCAAGAATGGCCTCAGCGGTCCTAGATGGTGCTAAGGCGACCAAATAAGGCAAGGTGGCAGATCAGGGGCCCCCCACCCCTGCCCCCGGCTGCTCCAACTGACCCTGTCCATCAGCGTGCTATAAAGCTGCGCTCCAGACGACTGACAGCCAGCGCCAGCCCAGCTGAACCCAGCCGCCTAGCACGGTGAGTCCCAGCCTTGCTCTGCCCTTGCTCCCTGCAGGACCCTGTCGGCACCTTTGTGCTTTTCGATCTTACACTCTTAGTTTTGGGGAGTTTTTCTTTCTTTTTTCTTTTTTCTTTCTTTCTTTCTTTTTCTTTTATTTTCTTTTTCTTTGTTTTGTTTTTGTTTGCTTTCTTTTGTTAAGCAAACTTTTTGGTGAGGCTCCGACTTTTTTTTTTTTTTTTTTGGTCCTGGATCTCATCAAATCTCCACAGCACAAGAGCTCACTCCATCTCACCACCTGAGCTTTTGTGGGTCACTGATCTTTGACACTTTCACTCCGTCCCGTCCCGGGGTATGGATAGGGAAGAAGAATGGGCTTTCTGTTGGTGAAAATGTGGAGGGCTTAAAGGAGCTGAAAGGGCCGGACTTCTCAGTGGTTACAACCATGGCTCCTTGCCGATGAGGTATAGGGTGAGCCTCTTGGTCAGAAGAGCATAGGTGGTTCTTACCTGCCTTCTCTCACCCACACCAACAGGCTCCCTGCTTTTTCCAAGGCTTTTTGTTTTGTTTGGTTTTTGTCTTGAGCGTAAGAGAGAATGCAGTTGTCTCTGCAACCTCTACAATCCAATAACTCCACTAGGCCCTTCCGTCCTTTTCCCCTCTAAAGGAGGCCAGCTCTGCAAGGACTGAGTGTGGACTACTCTTCTTTTCTTAGCCTACAGATCCCACAGAAGCCGTGCCAGGATGTGTGACGACGAGGAGACCACCGCTTTGGTGTGCGACAATGGCTCCGGGCTGGTGAAGGCCGGCTTCGCGGGTGATGATGCCCCCAGAGCAGTCTTCCCTTCCATCGTGGGTCGCCCACGCCACCAGGTAACACTGCCCCTGCTACCCTGCTCCCCGTCCATATTCTAGACCCCTTCTTGTCACCCCCTCAGTCCAGCCATCGAGGAAGTGACTATTTTGACCTAACTGTTCAGAGATTCTTCAGGTCACACATGTGACCCAGAGTAGGTTTCAAACCCAAGCCATCCCACGAAACTCCCTGCCCACCTCCAAATTCCAAGAAGCCCACCGCTGTGGCTCACCTGTTGATAGGTCAGCTCTCCCTTGTGAAAGGCCACCGGCTTCCCATTCTGGACCTGTGGATTTTCAACTGCTGTGTCTTCTGTGTCTCTGAAACATGAATTTCTTCTTTGCCCTCAGCCCTTTGTTCAATTTAGTCTAAACAGTGCGGCTAACTACTAGGAATGTAACTGCTTGGAGAAAACGGGCGCCCAAGCTACATTCTTCCCTCTTGTTCACAGCCAGTTCACAGAACTCCCCAAAGCTGTAATGAACACTCCTTCCCGGGTGTTGCGGTTTTAGAAGTCAGATGTGATTACAGCAACAAGCACCATGGCGATAGTGACATGGCACCGTGTTTATTAAAAGAAAGGCCACGCTCTCTGGGTTTGTCGCATGCTTGGCCAGACAGGCTGCCAGAGAGCACAGCTGGAGTCCTCAGGCTTGGCCCGTGAAGGATACTTCAGGATATTCTGAGTGGTTTGACTTTTCATCTGAGTGATAGCGGCCTGTCAGTGGATGAGTGTCCAAATCTTTTCTTAAGGGGACGAGAAGATGTAATGACATCATTAATTCGGTTAATAGGTGCCAAAAGACAGCCATCTATTTCTTAGGTGACATCAGTGATAAGCTTAGTAATTTAACGAAGTCACATGCTATTTCAAGAACAAGATAAGGCTCTGCTTCTTCAGGAAAGTCCCTTTATTCTCCCCTCCACAGTTATAATCAAATTAATCGACACACCTTCTCCTGTGGAGATAAAGTATATAACACTAGTCTAAATAATTCGTTAAAATTAGGATTTCGTCTTAACTCTTGGAGGTGGGTCTCACACTATGGCCCAGGCTGGCCTGGTACTTGGCTCTATAGGCCAGGCTACATTTAAACTGGGGCCTGTTTCAGCCTTTTGAAAGGTGGCGTTATAGGCAGCTTTCGAATTCTGCGTTTACGTTCTCTAGTATGTTACAGAATTTCACTGCCTTGAGAACTGGATACAGCTTAACAAGGCCGGGACTATGTTTTTGCCTTGGTGGGAACATGATGCTCTCATCTCCTTTCTACAGGGTGTCATGGTGGGTATGGGGCAGAAGGACTCCTACGTGGGCGACGAGGCCCAGAGCAAGCGAGGTATCCTGACCCTGAAGTACCCCATTGAACACGGCATCATCACCAACTGGGACGACATGGAGAAGATCTGGCACCACACCTTCTACAATGAGCTCCGTGTGGCCCCAGAGGAGCACCCGACCCTGCTCACGGAAGCCCCACTGAACCCCAAGGCCAACCGTGAGAAGATGACCCAGATCATGTTTGAGACCTTCAATGTGCCTGCCATGTATGTGGCCATCCAGGCGGTGCTGTCCCTGTACGCTTCTGGAAGAACCACAGGTTGGTTTGAGCTAGGAACCAGTCACCGATGAAGCATATTCTCTACTCACTGACTTCGCTGTGAGCCCAGAGTCTCTCCTGACACGGAAAAGGTCCCCTCTAGCAAGGCATCTATGCTGAGAGAAAAGGGTAGCAATAATCCCCCTGGAGCTAGTTTTCAGGAATATTTACTGTAAGATCCGATAAGTTAGATCTCCTTCCCCCTTATTTAAGATGTGTGATATGCTGCATTCACAGCCCCTGGGGAGACATACTCAAGGACACGCATTCCCCTCCAGGGTCTGAATTAAAACAGAGGGACACGTTTTAAGAAAAACACGCCTGGACGCTTACATAACATGCTAATGGCTGATTAAGAGGGATGGCCACTTGAAAGCGTCCCCAGGAAAATTTCCTACCACGATACTTAGTAAGACAAACTGCAGCTGCTGCCAGAGGTAGTATTCATCCATCGAGGTCATTTTAATTCTCTCCATTAAGGGAGCTGATTGTGCCCCTTACCCAAGCAGCAGCAGGTATTCCTATGGCTATGGCTGAAGCTGTGGTTCTCAGTGCTTCATCTCCTCTCCCCTACTGTGTCCTAACAGGCATCGTTCTGGATTCTGGTGATGGTGTAACTCATAATGTTCCCATCTATGAGGGTTACGCCTTACCCCATGCCATCATGCGTCTGGATCTGGCTGGTCGGGACCTCACTGACTACCTCATGAAGATCCTCACTGAGCGCGGGTACTCCTTTGTCACCACTGGTGAGTGTGTGTGTGTGTCTGTGTCTGTGTCTGGTGTGTCTTATGTGACACAACATATGCCTGTTGCTTTTGTTTCTTTGGTAGATATACCTCCTTCCCCATATTTGAACCTATATTTAGAGCTTGACTACGAAGCCTTCTTCTGTCTCTGCAGCTGAACGTGAAATTGTTCGTGACATAAAAGAAAAACTGTGTTACGTCGCCCTGGATTTTGAGAATGAGATGGCTACCGCTGCGTCTTCCTCCTCTCTGGAGAAGAGCTATGAACTTCCTGATGGCCAGGTCATCACCATTGGCAACGAGCGTTTCCGCTGCCCAGAGACTCTCTTCCAGCCCTCGTTCATTGGTAAGTGGTAGCTTCTGGTGCTGAGGCTCAGCATCTCTAGAAATTCTGGAGTCACTGAGAGTAACACCCATTTTACTTAGAAGCATGTCAGGGTTCTTGAGTCAACATCTGGCATCTTACCCAGCTCAATCTTGCCTTCTGATATCCCAGCCAAGAGAAAGACTAAGGTGCTCTAGTGAAAAATAAAGATGGTACACTGAATTTACCTCACAGTAGAGGATGGGAGCAAGCAGTCAGCAGACAGAACATGCCTGATTACTCAAGAGAGCCAATTTATTCCAGTAAGTTCCATTATTGATAGACTAGACTTAAGTAATTTACCATTCAATGCAACCAGAACTCTATTCATTTTGATAACTGATCACTCGATGTCACCAAATATCTTTCCTACATACTTACTTGCTCTCAGATAAAGCTGGAATCTGACTTTAGTCCATAAATTAAAAGTATGAGCCAGGTGTGTTAGCTCACACCTGCAATCCCAGTGCTCATAAACTAAGGCAGGGGGATTAACTTGAGTTCAAGTCTCCCTTGGGCTACAGAGTGAGATTCATCTCAAAACAAAACAAAGTAGGCTAATTTCCACTTACAGGCATGTCATTCTTTTTGTAATACATCTCTTTACTCCTGACGGCTGCAGGATGTGTTCATTCCAAACAGGCACTGAACACAGTTGTCTATCTCTTGGCAGTCTAGACTGGATTATCTATTAGTACATTGCAGAGACTCATGTTCCACCTGTTCCTAGCAGTGTGTTGTAGGGAAAACATATGTTTTAGATATGAATAGTGGCAGCTTACCAATACAGAAGAATTCCATTTTCTCCCCTCTACCCTAGCCTGAATATGCTGGGAATACTTTAAAAGGAACTCTTTCCTAGGTATGGAATCTGCTGGCATTCATGAAACTACTTACAATAGCATCATGAAGTGTGACATCGATATCCGCAAAGACCTGTATGCCAACAATGTCCTATCTGGAGGCACCACCATGTACCCTGGTATTGCTGATCGTATGCAAAAGGAAATCACTGCATTGGCTCCCAGCACCATGAAGATTAAGGTCAGGAACACTTGAAAGTGGGAGGCAAAGGCAGAACTTGGCATTCTAAAGCAAGCTTCCTTCCCAACCTCCTTCTCCTGTATCTTCGCTTCCTATATTCTATACGTTTTCTACTGAAGTGTTAGCACTATTCGTGATTTTTCTGTAGCATTTTTCTCAAGATATGAGACTTTAGGACTGCTTCTAAATAGTGAATAAATACAAACATTTGAAACACAGAGGCGGTAAAAAGCAACAAGTAAACCTATCTACACATCTAAAAGGTCTGTGGCTTTTGAGCTATCCTTAATGCATTTAGACCTTTGCCATATTATTCTCTAGTACAAATAAATAGAAATGATGAAATATGGGAAAGATTGCACAACCCAATTGGCTCCCTGCTTGTGGTATAACATCTTCTACATTATTTATCATCAGTTAGCCTGTGATGGGTTTTCTGTGAATACTCCAAGCCTATTGCCTGCCCCATTGTTGGGGACTTCAGAACACACTGATGGTTTTGTTGTCTTTCTGCAGATCATTGCTCCCCCTGAGCGTAAATACTCTGTCTGGATTGGGGGCTCCATCCTGGCCTCTCTGTCCACCTTCCAGCAAATGTGGATCAGCAAGCAAGAGTATGATGAGGCAGGCCCGTCCATTGTCCATCGCAAGTGCTTCTGAGGTGCCTCTCTCTTAGTCTACCTTATCTTCAGGATGACCGTGTTGTGCTTCTTGGAATCCTCTGAGCCCCTCCCCCATCTCCCATCAGTCATTGTACAGTTTGTTTACACACGTGCAGTTTGTTTATGTTTCAAATATTTATTGCTTTATAAATAAACCAGACCAGGACTTGCAACTTACAAATGCCTGTCTTCTTTCTTGTGTGAATAGGCCTGGGATGAAGAAGGTGTGCGGTCTGATACCCCGGAGCATTACAGTATTAGAGCAACACAAAGTTTACCCAATAAATTCATGGGGCATTGAATTGCACTAGGAGTTACAGAGCTATATTTTGATTTTTGGGATGGTTTCGTGAATATTTTGGAATCTTATAAGCAAAGATTCGTTCTGTGGTTTAGTTGTTAGGTTTAGTTCTGTATAAGTAAGAAATAAAGATGGCTAACACAATTATTAGTTACAACCAGTTGTCATATTTGGTATTAAAATTATTTTAGGATATCATATATTTTAACATATGTTCAATATACCACATATTTTATAACTTTATAGAAAATACACATGTTGGTAATAAGAGGGTTAAGGCTATTAAATGAGCTTATCTCTGTGTTTTCATTGTATTGCCAGTTGTCTGGGTTTTTTCTTTTCTTTTCTTTTCTGTGTTTGAGTGTTTTGCCTGTATGTATATCTGTGCACCATGTGCACGCCTGGAGCCTACAATAAAAAGAGGGCACACACTCCGCTAGAACTGGACTTAGCAGTGGTTATGAGCCACCATATAGGTTCTAGGATTCAAACCAGAGTCCTCTATAGGAAATATTAAGGAGACAGTTCTCCAGACTATAGTGTGTCTTGAAGCCAATGAAAGAAATGAGAAGGTCAGATTGCCAGATGTTGCCTTGTCTTACTGCAAACGTCCGCTATCCCTCTGTTTCTGGAACCTGGGTTATGAAACACTTTTCAAACAAATTGACATTAAATGGCTTATAACTTCACTATGACCAAAATTGAATTCCAAATCAAATGTCAAATTAATACGAGGCGTTTTCAACGGTTATTGCCTGTGTTGTATCACATGATGTCACTTCAACACTGGTTCTGAGTACACAACATGTGTGTCTCACATGCAGCATTACATCACACCAACAAACACTGCCTGGAAAAGCCCAGACTCAAGACTATTGTGTGTTCCGCATGCAGTGTACACAGTTCCCTGTTCGTTTTCAACGCACTTAATATTCTCCTACTGCCCGCAGCATGTAAGCATCGAGTTAGTATTCCATCAGTTTCTATTATATTAGAATGTTTGACTTTTAAAGTTGTTGCCTGAGTTGCTGACTTCAGTTTTAATCTTAAAAGGTATTAAAGAAAGAACATTTGGCCTGAGATTAGGACAGGATTTCTAACAATTTCTGAAATGGCCCACATCGTACTTCTGCCATTTTGAACTATTTATTTATGAAAAGTGGAGCTATCAGAACTGGTGGTTACAAAAATCGAAATGTGGATCACTGCGGGGAAAAATAGTAAAGATAATTTGTGTCCTACAGTATCAGATACTCAGCCACAATTTAATTCTTTGTGTAAAAATAAGTCTAACTATCTCATTAGTATGCAAACTTACTTTCACCTATAAAAACGGGCATATATATGCATATATATGTATATATAAATATGCCAAGGAACTACTTTAAAATAAATTCCTTTATGATTTGTGTTTCTACTTTACATAGCTATATGCCTAGAATCAAACCTTTTTTAGCTGAAAGGGGATCACAATAGAAATTTTAAGGCTTTTCTTGGACACATTTAGGAACATTGAGCATTAGCATGTTCAAAATAAAGAAGTGTGCGGGGTGTAAGAACCAGGTACTTCTGTCCACTTGGTGACACATATACAGGACAACTCAGCTCCTTCATTTTCTTGTGACTGGGTTAAAGGTGTGGCATTGAAGAGACCTAAACATGCTTGGGGAACCATGGGAGGAACATTCTGCATGATCTGTTCTGCTCTGTCCTTAAAGGATTCATGACATGAAAACCCCAAACGTTTGTGATGTGGGGGTTTCAACTGATGCACACATGTATGTCCAAGAATTAGAATTAAGAAAAGGGTGGAGAGCACTGGCCACCCTTCTAGAGTACCCAGGTTCAATTCCAGGCACCTACATGGTAGCTCAGAGCTATCTGTGACTTCAGTTCCGGGGATCTGTCACCTTCACACATACGTGCAGACAAAACAGCAAGGTACATAAAATAAAAAAAATAATTATATCTCAAATAAAAAGAATTGGAATCAGGGAGGAAGTCCCACAGGAGGAAATGTGAAGGAAGAAAAAGACCCGGACAGGAAGCAGCCTGGCAGGAGCTAGGGAATTCTTGGAAATCTAATCTAATCTAAGTAGGTTTCAACCTGATTGCAGAATCTTGAAATTTCTTCATTTTCAAATTGTCTTGTGCATGAACTGTTGGAGCTCGCAGAGTGTTTGATGGGCTTAATTAAATTTCATCTATTGAGAGAGTCAAGATGGAGAAATTAGGCACCTGGCACAGTATCACGCATCTTGTCTGTAGAATACTTAAAGACTGAACTCAGATGTTCTGACCGATAATGCAATAGGGCTTCCCAAAGCACACTTTCTAACTTCAGTCACAGTTTATCAAGGGTCTTCCCATTCTATCATTCTCTGCCCTTCTGGAAGTTGGGTTCAAAGTCTGTAACACTTAAAGCTTATCAGACATCTTTAGTAAGCTGCTGCTGTCAGGACCACTCAGGGTCACAATTGTCTATTCATGACCATCAGTTTTAAGTGTCTCTTGATCCTTTCCTCTAGGCCAGGCTAAGGAGCAGGGTCAAGAGAGAGAATGTTGAATTAAGTCATGTTTTGTTGTTGTTGTTGTTTTGTTTTTGTTTTGCTTAAGAAGCTCAGGGTTCTATATTTAGAATAAGCCAAGAAGAAGGTCTTTTCCATAATAATGAATAAATAGTAATCTGATTCAGTAGCCTTTTCTTTAGAAAAGGTATAAGCGTTGTTTTAGATCTTTTTCTCTTGGCAATATCTTGTAGCATAAATGGGTTGTTTTGAAAGCTGGATCTCACAAGAAGACATATTTGGGCCATGCATATGGAATATAATGCAGGCACTCTCAGGGTCTCTTTCATCTCTCAGCTCAGGTATATGCATATACATTTCATATTTAAATATTGTGTTTACAGTTTAATGTCTCACGCTTGGATTTAATCTCTTGGCATTTCTATTTACGAATAGCTATAAGATGTATATCATTTCTACTTAGAAGTTGAAGCTTTAAAAATTATCATCTGACCTATGTATCCAAAGCTGCAAACACACAGATTTACATTACATTCCGGTTTTCCTATCAATACTTGAAAACTGGATGTAGGATATTAGGACAGATGAACCTTTCAAAAATTGTGCTTAAGAAAGGTACTAATTATGCCTTTCAAAAGCCACCTTCATGTCAGTAAAATAATTGATATGTTTACAGTAACATTTCATTAAAATGCTAAGTACAAAACTTTGCATCATTTATATTTTTCTTATACTATAATGAAAAAAAACATTGTTAGTATTTTTCATATCTCCAAATACTGTTTTTCACTTTTCTGCGTGAGAAATGGGTATTACTGTAGATGTTTATAAATATTCAAGAGAGCAGAATTAGAGAAAAGAAAAATTACTAAAGAAAGTATAGAGCTCTGGGGCTGATTTATTGTTTTAGGACCCAAGTCAACATTTCTGGGACTTATGTTTATTTATTCATTATTACTTTTTTTTTCTTTTTACAGAAGATATGTTCCCTAGGTAGTCCAGGTTGCACTTGAAACTGACTCTCTTGCCTTTGAGTTCTGGTGTGACCCACTATGTCCTTTGAGTTCTGGTGTGACCCACTATGCCTGACATTCTCTTTACTTTTCCCAGGGACTCTACATCTGCACTGCGAACCCACATTCTTACAGTGAATGTGCGACTGTATTCGAGAGAAGTCTACTATGGGGGTAACTAAGCGTAAGCATGGTTGTAAGGTGGGGTCCTCACTTTTGGGCACTGGTGTCCTCTTTAGAAGAGGAAGAGACAGCAGGAGCTAGCACACAGAAGGAGCACACAGCAGGCAAGCAACTATCCTCAGAACAATGAGTACCTCAGAGAGAGAGAAAGCGCCTATGCTCAGCTCTTGATTTTGGCCTTCCAGCCTCTAGGACTATGGAAAGTATTTTTGTTGAAACCACTCAGCCAGTAACATTTGGTTGGAATACTTTTGGTAGCCTAAAGAAGGCTCTCCCGGTATTTGGGGCATGGAAAATTAAGATTCTTCTACAAACTCACCAACCATGGGAGTAACAAAATAAAAACAATCTTTCAAGGCAATGCCAGCAAAAGTTTCAGGGAGGGTCTCTGAGTCTGGCAAGGCCTGGGGACTGAGTCATATGGTGATGCAAAGTCCAGTATTATTCCCATGAGACTAATGGAAACGGATACTCAAAGAGGCATCAGCTAGACTGTACACACCCTGTCTGCAGTGGATCTCTTCACCAACAAAGCAAGAGCATTTGAAAACTAGAAAACAAGCTCTCACCATGAGCTCATTCTACCAATGAGGAGTTTCAGAGTCACTGCCACACTGTAAGTGGACACTCAAATACTTTGAAGAAAAGATTAAAAAAGGATTCTGTTAAAAAAAAGTATAGGTATAAACCAACTGCTTGCTTTTATCAACATACACTTATTGAATTTCTTGTACAAGGTTCTAGAGAAAAAGTAGCGATGGCCACTCCATTTGTTTGATTTATAGTCCAATGGTATGGGGTGTGTGTGTGTGTGTCTTATGTACTTGTGTCTATATCTCTATGTCTCTGTGTGTATGTCTATTATTTCTGCGTCTCTGGTTCTCTCTCTCTCTCTCTCTCTCTCTCTGTGTGTGTGTGTGTGTGTGTGTGTGTGTTTGTGTGTGTGTGTGTGTGTGTGTGTGTGTGTGTTGAGGGTGAGGTGTGTCTTGGATGAATAGCCCATAGCCAAATACGAAAAAATACAGAGCAATTAGAGAAAAGATAAAGCCTAGGGAGAGGCTCTAGGTGGTGTCTTGGGGTAAAGTGGTTAGGAAATGCCTCTCCAGAAAGACGGGAAGAATGGGAAAAGCTGGCAGTGAAAAGATATACTGTATGTGGAGAAGCAGGAGGTGACCACTGTCTGCAAAGCAGTGCGGACAAAGGAGGGAGACCTGAGTGATGCTGGAGAGGTGTCCGAGTACAAATCACACGGGGATTTTCACAGTAGTAAAGGGCTTACATTCTAAGTATGACCAAAGGTGCTTATTGGCCATGCACATAAGAATATGCTTCTATATTTAACTGTTTGGATTAAGATGTATTAATTGTATGTACAAATACAATTCTGTGTAATATTCCACCATATGCATAGAGCACACTAGTCATATAGTCATAAAGTCAAATTCAGCTTTCTTTCACTTTCCTCCTTCAAACCTCAGTTCATCATGAGTCCACGTTAAGGTTATTTTTCTTTTAGCTGTTATATATGATAGAACATATGATACTTATTTTTTCTGTGTCTGGTTTATTTTATTTAGCACAATGTCCATTAGTTCCATCTATTTCCCTGAAAATTGATATTCCATTTTGCATACATACCATGTTTTCTTTATCCATTTCTTTCTTGGTGAGTCTCTAGGCTGATGCTATTTCTTTACTCTTGTGAATAATTCCATCGTAAACATGGACACAGAGTGATCTCTGGTAGACTGGCTTTATATTGGGAGAACTGGGTTACATGGTGGATCCATTTTTAGTTCTTTGGGAGCTTCTACACTGTTCTTCACTATGGTTATAATTTAAATTTCCACGGAGTTCTTTTGTCCCACATTTTTCTATCATTATTACTTTTTATGACAGCCATTATAACTGGAGCATCATGATGTCATGTTATGGTTTTAATTCTCATTTCTCTGATGGTTGATAATTGTTGGCTACTTGTATTTCTTTTGATTGCTCAAATTATTTAGTTATCTTGAAATTGTATTTGTTTTAATGTTGAGACCAAGCATGTGATTTTTCAAAGCTCATTGTAGACTCTGGAATGAAGCTCAATGATAGAGCACTTGTCTAACATGTGCAGGGCCCTATACTTTATCCTCTAAACCATGAATACATATGAGGCTTCCGCTGACATAAGATTTAAGCACCACTTTTATCATGGGCTCAATATCAGTGACTTTCCAAAAAGTATCTAAACTTTTCACACCAGATTGGAGCTTTGGAGGCGCATCTGGCTTCGTGAATTGAGCAGGTTCTGAGTACTTTGTGCCTTCAGTGTACAGATGGTCCAGACCTTATAATGTAAACTAGTCTAATAACTCTACTCTGTGTATGTGAGTGTGTGCATGTGTATGCTATGCTCCTGCACAGAACCTTGCCTAATATATCTCCACAAGAACATGCTAGAGTATTCACTGCCCTAGACTAACGATCCAGGCTGTAGAGTTAGATTTACTTTATTTTTCAGAGGGGAGACTGACCTAAGTAATTTCATGAAATAAGAAGTACAAGTTCTTAATATGGGGCTTAAGAAGGAGTTCAGCTGATAATTACTATGATTTTATACGGTGCAGCGTTTGTTTTTAATCTAAATTGGTTGTTTTGAATTCTCAGTGCAGAAAGCACTTTTCACACCACTGTGAGTCTCCCCTCAAGTTGAAAGGAACTTATTTTAAAACTCTTTACATCTTACAGTAAGGGGCAGCCACATTTCCCTTTGTATCCTTTACCCTAGAGTGTCAATCCCATTGTGTTATAATAACTGGTTTGATTTTAATACATGGAAGGGAACTCCTTCATTGACATACAGTATAAGCTTTCTAGTTTTTTAAAAAAGAAAACTGTAGGTTGGTAGGGATGAAGTAGTCAACAGGAAAAACTTGATGAATGTTCAGACCAAATATAAGTCACAAAAGGGTGGTTAAAAATCAAGTCATCACCAAGCTTAAAAAGAGTGGAATGTGGCCTACGCAGTTACTGACTGCAGTCTTTCCTAGCTGGATGGGAAACTCCAGCAGTGGGCCCCCACAAATGAGAATGAGTGGTGTGATGTATACGCTCAGCCCAGAGAGTGAACCTATTAGGAGGTGTGCCCTTGTTGAAGTAGGTATGTCACTGAGGGTGTGGGCTTTAAGACCCTCACCCTAGCTGCCTAGAAGTCAGTATTCTGCTAGCAGCCTTCAGATGAAGATGTAGAACTCTCAGCTCCTCCTGCACCATGCCTGCCTGGATGCTGCCGTGTTCTTGCCTTGACGATAATGCACTGAACCTTGAAACCTGTAAGCCAGCCCCAATTAAATGTTGTCCTTATAAGACTTGCCTTGGTCATGGTGTCTGTTCACAGCAGTGAGACCCTAAGTAAGGCAAGTGGACACCCTTGCAGACATGAACCTTGGATGAGAATCACACTATTCTCATTTAATCACCAAGATGGTGGTTGTAACTACAACATCACTTCACCTGGTCTCAGCTCATCTTCACATTGGACTATTCAATCTACTAAACTCAAAAAAATCTGCTTTGTAGGCTTTAGGGCTGTGAAGAGAGAAATACAGTAAGAATATTTAATATTAGGCACAATTTTTATTGTACTTTAATTAAGGAAAATATTTCAGGTGGTCTAAGGTAATAAACAGAAATGAAAGTCACGTTACTCTTTTGGGAGTGGTGACAGCTATATTTTCCTTTGCTGTAAGAATGAAATAGCAAGTTGCTCTGAAGTTACTCCAGGTATAGTTCGTTGGTTTACCATGTGAGTATTATATGAATAAAATCAAAATGAAGGGCTTGGCCCAGTTACCTTTGCTTTGGCTTGAGGCCAAAGTTTTTTGTTTTTTAACTTTTCTGGCTTACATAGGATTATATTACCATCTAAAACAAAACATATCATTGAGACATAATTCATAAGCTACACAATTTACCCATTTGGAGGGTATAGTTCAAACTTGATGGTTTATATCCAAATAAGTGTAACCATAATCATACTCGAGTTTTGAACATATTTATCACCTCAGAAAGAAACTCTGCATCCTCACTGCTGCTCCTTCTGCACCCATATCCAGAAGAACTTTGGTAGAAAGGTTTGCTTGCATATGTTCTATGACATTTAATATTGATTGCCAATTTAATAGGACTTAACATCAAATAGGAAACATACCTCTGGACTTTCCTAGAAATGTTTAGCCAATATGGGAAAATCCACCTGAGTGTGGATGGCACCATCCCAAGCACTGGGGATAGGGAGGGGCTATATTATCAACATTGCCTTTTTGGCTGAGCATCCCACTGATACTTGTTATTTGAATGTTAACCAGTTATATTGTCCACTATCTCCTGCACCTACTCTAGTGATGAAGACTGAGAGATGCACTCATTTATAGGTACAAAGATACATATTTAGATATAGCTTGATACTATCTTCATATGATGAGTTTTATATTAATAAAAATGATAGATTTTGCAATCTACTGAAAGGAAAGTAAGAAAGGCATAAGTGGTCTTTCCCAATGTGAATCCCTACTGAGTTTCTTTCTGTCTAGAAACAACCTTGGCAGTTGAATTTCATGGTGGACTTAGTTTGTATTAGTAATTCAGGAATCAGGCAGCATGCCCTCTGAAAGGAAATGGGCTTTTCAAAGGCATAAAGAACAGAAGGAAGACTAATCAAAGAACAAGTCTGGTCACTTCACAGTAGCTTTATTTGCAGGTGAAAGGGGCAGGAATTTTGTTACCATGTTGTCTGAGATGTACTAGTTACTGTGAATCCTTGGGTTTTAGAAAAGTGTCTTGTTAATGAGTTTAGCTTGATGGTGAAAAAGAAGAAGAGGAGGAGGAAGTAAAGGAAGAGGAAGAGGAAGAAGAAAAGGAAGCAAGAAGAAGTAGAATCAGAAGAACAACAAGAAGCAGCCAGTCTTTTCCACATTAACCTCAGATAACCCTTGGCCACCATAGTTAGTTGTGTCTGACTTAGACTTTCATATGGTTCATCATTTAAACGCCATACTCACTACTCTACATCTTTTTTGCATCTACTCCTAGATTAGTTTTCCAGCAGTGTCTGGAACTGAGCCTACCAGGAGAACGGATCCCAGATAGTTGATGATCAGCTCAATTTAAAAACCGCAGGCGTCTAAACATTTGCAAGCAATTATATGACATTAGCACAAGTAGGAACCCTTAGAAGTCTCTTGTCTTACTTGTATGGCTTTTCTAGCAACCATCTTTTCCATGAACAATATTCACGACATTCTGAATGAGCAAGAAAGTCATGAGAAAATGTATCTTCTTTTTTCTTTGGGCAGAACATGCTTTAAATGAACAAGTTGGAACAGTCTCATCTAATTGTGGT
The DNA here is from genome assembly GCF_963924665.1 of Micromys minutus. Classification (NCBI taxonomy): domain Eukaryota; kingdom Metazoa; phylum Chordata; class Mammalia; order Rodentia; family Muridae; genus Micromys; species Micromys minutus. Next base: position 22,030,153 of record NC_137952.1, on the reverse strand, counting down.
ATTGTGAGACTTTGAACTTTCAGCTTTGTTCATGAAGACATTTTTAAAAGCATCTTGCACATCCATATCCTTGACACAGGCAGGAGATCAATTTGTGCCATATCCTCACTTCTAAAATGCACTTGGCACATGAATGTCTTGTCAAAGATGTTATAACTCTTTAGTTAATTTTTAATAAACCACTCTCCAACTATAATATAATCAGAGCTTGATCATACAGCAGGTTTCTTTTTTCTTTCTGGGATTGTTTAAAGCATGTGACCTGGCTTTTCTCCTTCATGCGCAGGGGAGGACAGGCCTTGCTCAGCATCTGAAAGTGAAGCCAAGGCAGAGATATGTGGCACACAGCTTTTCTCATCCCCTTTGCAAACTTGCATTTCCAGTTTGGCAATGTGTGTATCTCCCCTCAGCTGAAGTTCCAAATCTGTCTCTCAACTATCTAGGACACATGAGAATTAACCTACTCATGTAGATTACAGGGCCCCAGACCTCACTGACCTTAATATTGAAGGAAATACAGCTTTTGCATTTGGAGGAATGATAATGTCCTCCTCAGCAAAATAATAGTATTCTGTAAATGGAAGGTGAGCTTTTTAGGGAGTAGTTCATCCAATATATGTCTGTTACTAAAAATTCCACACATACATATGTAATATATAAAGTATACAAATATATTGTATATAATGTCTCTGAATTTGTAGACCCTTTTATAAAATATTTTAAAACTTGAATCTTCTTTTATAGTATATCAAGGTGCTATTCTGCATTTCCTTGATGTGCGTTGAATCCTTGATATCTTCAAATCTTTACCTCTTTCCCCAACAGGAAGTCAGTTGCCATTTGCTGAAGGACAGAAGATTCCATACTTCATTCTTAAATACGAATCTTAGATTTATTGAGAACTTTCTTCTAGATATCAGACTTGGTCTGCGATCTGCTTGCTTCCTCGGCCACAGTGGAATCGAATTCTGGTATGCTCTGGCCCTTTGGTGAATGAAACTTTAGTCAATGATGCAAACGTTGGTGAAGATATCATTACAAGGGGAATAAAGAAGAGGAAGAGAGAGCAGGATATAAGGTCAAAACCTTGGCAAGTTGGAGAAATGAACCCCATGATAACAAAGCCACAAAGGCCAGAGGGAAGGAGCAGTTGCTTAAAGGCCAACTACTTTCTAGGAACAAGTGGTTAAGAGTACAGGCAGTGACTCCTTGGTCCCAGAACTTGCCCCATGTGAAGCACTCATTTTTAGTCAATTTTTGATGGCACTTGTACCCAAGATGAGAGCTTTATTTTTCCAATAATGGAGGCAAATTTTTTTTTAAAAGACTATTCTTTTTCCTCCATCCCTCCTCCAAACGTCACTTTTCTTTTGACATGGGCCAACAGATGGATGTTTAATTCTAAAACATAAGAATTTGACTAATGACTTGATCTGTATTTTTTTATTTATGGGACATAATCAATGACCATATCTTAATTTCTATCTTAATGGAAGGCAATCTTCCTAGTGAGTTTGACTCTTTAAGGTCAGGTGGGCATTTTCTGGAAAGGTCTCAGAAAGCCAATGGGAAAAGAAAGGTGAGAAGTTTTGAGGTAAACTTCATGGGTGATGTGGACAGCTCATCCTAGGTCTCTACTTTTGATAAAAGGGACAGTCATGTCACCTGGTTTAGTTTGAAAGTTTCCCTATGCTAATCACCTCATCCCATCTGTAAGCAATAGATTCAAAGAACAAAGAAAGATGTAGCTGAGTAGGAGCTGAGAAATCCCAGACTAAGTCTTATCTTTTGGTATCTATTTGCTATTATTACAGTTTTTCAGGCCCTGGACCAGCTGAGTGGTGCTTGGAGTTCAGTCCTAGGGTCACTCTGTGTTGGTACCAAAAGTGATCCTAGAATCAAACAATCCTATTAAAAAATGGGGTACAGAGCTAAACAAATAATTCTCAACTGAGGAATATTGAATGGCTGAGAAGCACCTAAGAAAATGCTCAATATCCCTAGTCATTGAGGAAATGCAAATCAAAACAACCCTGAGATTCCACCTCACACCAAGATCAAAACTCAGATGACAGTTCAAGATCAAAAACTAAGGCTAAGATCAAAAACTCAGATGACAGCAGATGCTGGTGAGGATGGGGAGAAAGAGGAACACTTCTCCACTGTTGGTGGGGTTGTAAACCGGTACAACCACTCTGGAAATCAGTCTGGCTGCTTGTCCTGACAATAGACTCAAAAACTTAATTTACATGAGAAGGCAATGTATGTGTCTCAAAGACAGGAAGTGAACTGTTTTAGTTGGGACCAAAGTGAGTAAGTTTCAGCCATTTCCTTGTCATTCCTAAATCTCCACCTGATAGCTTTGTTTCCAACCCCACCCCCACCCCCAAAGAAACCCTTTAACTTTTAGCCTTGATGTAAACTACACTCTTTGAGCACTGTTGAGGAGAATAGTGTTTCTTACAAACCTCTAGATATAACTTAAATATCACCAAAATCTTACATATACCATCATAAATAAACCTACTGTGACTTTGGAGAGCCTCACACTATCTGGTCACAATCTCCCACCCCAACCGCCCCCCCCCCGCCAATCCTGTTTATATATCTATATTAAAAATGTCTTTTAATAAATCTTTAGGTCTGCTTCATAAGGGCTCATCTTAGAAATCTTCTCTGTGGTGAGGCAGGAATTCTGGTTCTGCCTGAAGGAAAAGGGGACACTTTAGAATACTGTAGCATCCTCCACAGTGGTACTGTCTTTATCCCTGTCCCTGACACATTTTCTTTTGTCCCTGCAGCTCCTCCTACCTGCTCTACATCCTTTATAGGAGTGATCTGAAACTGAAGCTCTGTTTAATCTTTCCCTACCACACAGCCTCCTTTGTGACTTTCTGCTCCTGTGATCTACAAAATCCTGTCTTCCCTTCCAGCCCCATCGCTCACCCTTCCCCCAGCCCTGGCTCTCCCTGTCTTCCGCATGCCACTCCAGCTGCCACGCTGTTGCTCCAGCTGCTCTGTGCATCTAGAAAGCTCCCTCTCCCCAACCTTGTCCTCCCTCACCTCTCTTCCTGGACATACATAAAACAGTTTACATCTCGTGACTGATTGCTTTATTAACATCTGACTTTTTGTCACACTAGTTCCACAGGGGCAGTAACTTTTGTCTGTTTCTTCTTACTGTGTCCTGTTCAACATCTAACAGCATCTGCAAAACAACAGATGCTTCAAAAACAAAAACAACCCCCCCAAACCATACAATATGCTCCCCCTCTTTCCTGCACTATAATATAATAGGACAATAGAAGGCTGTCCTTCAAATCCCATCCACAGTTTCCCTTCCTTTTATTCAATACCCATATGACTAAAAGTAACTGTCCAAGTATAAAGTGAAGTTATGTTTTTTTTTCTGTTGCACATTTTTACAGGATTGAATATAATGACTCTCCAGTGTCTTGTGGAAATTCTGGCTTCAGTTTCACACATCTATTCTTACTAATGCATATATACCATCTTCATCCACTTTGATTACGAAATCACATGCCATACTAAATCAGTTGCAGAAATCATATGAGTCATAATATCTTGACACTTCTATTTTCATTATTATTTTTTGTCTTTTATTTACTATACTTTTTGTAATGCTGGAGAAGAAACTCAGCTCCATCCATCTGTCCCCTACCCTCAGCTTATTGTTGGTTTTTGGAATTACTGCATTTATTTGTTGACAGGGTCTGATTTTATAGTCAATGGTAGCATACATTACATAGCCTAGGCTGGCCTTCAACTCAAGACTTTCTTGTCTTGGGCCTCCAGATTCATAGGAAGAGCACATGTATGTTCCAGAAAACTTAGTTTTAGTACACTCTTTCTGTGATGTTCCCCATTTGCTGACTTTCATGGGTATAATATGCTTGTGATTTTCAACCATTCAAATTTACATCTTCAATGGATTAGATATGACCTATTGTCCCCAGACTCATGAGTTGAAGGCTTGGTTTTCAGTGGTGAGGATGTTCAGAGGTGAAGACGTAGGAATGTGATTGCATCATGAGAGCTTTGACCAAATGATAAATTGGTTTGTTGATGAACTCACAATTCATGGTGTTCTTGTAAATTGGTAGAAACCCAAAGATGGGGAAAAGATCACTAGGAATGTGTCCTGCTAGGTTGTATCTTATTACTGGTCTTCATTTCTTGCTGCTTCCTGTCTGCATAGGTGCAAGCAGCTTTTATCAGTCCTTCTGCCCTGATGTTTCCACCTTGCCACAGGCCTAAGAGCAATGAGAAAACCTCTGGGTGTATGAGCCAAAATAAACCTTTCCTTCCTTAAGTTGTTTATTTCTAGTATCTTGTCACAGCAAAACAAAACAAAGACAAAGAGACAAACAAACACCCTCAAACTTTAGCCAGTACAGATGCAGAACTCTAACTCCCTGCTTGGTGGCATTTGGAACCGGGACATTTGCAGTGCCTTTGTCATTCTATAAAGTCATGAAGGTGAGCCATTGTTGGGGATTCATTCTGTCTGCTTACACCCCAGCCTCTCCCTTTATTCCCTGGATCCTACTCCCTCCCTTTCCCTATGTTGTTCATCATAAGAGACTGGAACAAGAAGAAAGTTAACTGCTAGCTAAGAAAAGTGTCCACTGGGAACTAAACCAGCATCCTGTAGCACTGTGAGAAATCAGTACGTGCTATTTAAGGCACCCTCTGTACCTAGGACACCTGCAGCTACAGCAGGCAATGATGCCCGGCTTTACCTGAGCCTGTTCTCTGTACAATCTAGATTTATATATTATTTATTCATTTATCCATTCATTAAATTTTAATTTATATGAGTGCACTGTAGCTGTCTTCAGACACACAGCATAAGAGGGCATCGGATGGTTGTGAGTCACCATGTGGTTGCTGGGAATTGAACTCAGGACCTCAGGAAGAGCCATCAGTGCTCTTAATGGCTGAGCCATCTCTCCAGCCCTGTGTTTTTATTCTTTTGGTGCTTGTCCTTAAGCGCCTACCTAAAGCTCTGTGCATCTACAGTGGCCATGTTTGTTCCTCTCTCTCACATCACCATTCTACCCACATTAACACGGACAGTGGAAAATCAAGGATACATTTTCCCTGTCATATTTTGTTCAGGGTTTACTTCCCTTCTTTACATATCTGTGCAACCCTTTCAGTGAAAATCTGATAGAAACTCTTTGTTGTTGGTATTTGTAAAACACAAACAACCCTGGTTTTTGTTTTTGCATTCTGAATTTTTTGCCTTCCTTCATGAATATAGGGGTCTAGAGAGGCACAAAAACTCCAGAAGACTGACTGTAGTTTTCTTTGTGCACTTTCACATCCCAATTCTTTTATGCTGAATATTATTTGTATATTTTTAATGGAAAACATTAGAATATGATAAAATGGAATATTTGGGCTATTGTTTCATCAAATCAATAGAAAATCTTTGTGTATTCTGATTATGTTTCTGTGTGGTTTTCTTCAAGAACCACTGGACATGATGCTGTTGCCATGGTACCATACAAGTGGTCCCTTTTCTTAGCTGTTAAGATGGAGGAGTCCTACCATTCTGGGCTCAAGTTTCAGCTGTTCAGGACTGCACATAATAGCACAATTTCCATGCAAATGTGCTTTAAATGATGTCTTCTACTTGACATTAGAAATTCTCCTGCCTGTATTGTAATGCATGCTGTACCTTCACACGAGACTTAAGTGCAGTTGTGAGGAAGTCACAGCCAGCACTTACTGGACTTGGGAAGAATGGCTGTGTCCTTTTTCTGCTTTTATAACAGATGCGATTATGACCGCAGTGAGACTGTGTCAGTGACACATCAGTGTGTGGAAGGAAGTCCAGAGCACAGCCTAGATTTCCTCCAAAGCCATCAGCTCTCAAGGGACCACAGTGAAAACCAGATTTCTAAGGAAATTGCAGGCAGTGACACTGAGCTGAAGCCACTGTCTCAGAGGTTCTGGTAATTGGTCAACAGAAGAAATCTGGTTTCTGTTTGCACAGAACTTCAATGAGTCAATTAATCCAGGCTGGTCTCTTATTTCTAGAATAGTGTGTTTGGATTCTTGTTTCCTCCTGGGCTTAGCTTTAGACTGTTTTCTGCTCCTATTACACCAAAATGTACAGACTATATACAGTCCAAATTAGTCTTTCCCAGTAATTGCAGTCAATATATTTCCTTAAGACAAGAGAAGGTATCAAATCACCACTGATATCAAAACCCACCGGGTAACATGTGCCTGCTCCCGACTGACCAGGAGAAACTCATCACAGCACAGATACTGTACCCACGGGCAGCAGGCATCTCATGCAGGAACATTGTTTTCGCTCAATTCATTATGTCTGGGATCTCCTTACTGGAGAGTACCATTGAATGCATCAACGGGGAAAAAAGGGAATCTTGAGACTCCAATTAATAGGAGAGAAAACACACGTATTTACTCCTATCCCCTTCGGAAATCTCAACCATTTCAACAGCAAACCAGTTTTAAGGAGGCATAAATAGCTAAGATCAAAGAGGAAAGGAAGCTAAAAAGCAGACAGACAGCTGATTGTGAGTGACAGTTAACGGTGGAAATAGCTCCAGGAGCTAAGGGTGAACAAAAAGAAAAATGTAAGTGAGAGCAGGATTGCATACAGAATTTTGGAAGCCAGGCTTTCCCTGTGCAAGCAGGAGACTGGTGCACTCCTATCTGAAGAATCATGCCAAGAGAAAGATAAATAGTATTGTTCTGGGATGCCTAAGTCAGTGGTCCAGCGAGCTGAGCGGGATAATCGTTGCTGTGAGGAGCTATGTTGTGCATTATCAGACAATAGGGATCCTGCCTGCTCCCTACCTACTACCTACCACTAGTGTCTTTCCTCTGACTTGACAGCCAAGTTCAAAGGCAGCAGGTGCCATTCGTGCATGTAGTTTCCAACCAGTTTCCTAGTACTCTATCCATGTTTAGGCATGAGTTGACAAGCAGATTATCTGAAAAGTAAAGTAATGTAGAATGTGGAGTGTTCTAAGTAAACTTAAAATAGTTTTACAGAAAGAAAAGACTGCAGCAGAAAGTAAGTAAACTTGACAAATTAACGTTCTCATGGCTGCAACATGGCTTATTTGGTAGCATGCTTGCTATACATGTAGGAGAACCCAAGTTCGGATCCAGAACACCCATGTAAACAGGCCATGTATGGTGGAACATACCTATAACTCAGTGCTTACTATTTAATTAGGGCAGCCAAATTAGTGAACCCTAGGTTCCCTCGGAGACCCAGTTTTAAAACACAGAATCGATGTTGATTGAGAAAGGTACTAGTGTGACCTCTGACCTTTTTGTATATACATATGTATACACACACACATATGCACGTGCGCACACACACAAGCATATCTACCACATGCATACATTTAAAATAATGGAAAAAGAAAACCTTGCCATACAAAGAGAAACATCAGTGCAAACAAATTCTTAGAAGTGAACAGTATGGTTACAGAAAAAAAATTAATGCAACAAAAGTAGAAGGAAACTTGAGGAAATTTCTAGGAAAGAAGAGCAAAGAAATAGAGAACTAAAGAACAACAACAACAAAAAAAAAAAAAAAAAAAAAAAAAAATCAAGCAAGTCGGATCAGTCAAAACCCGAGTGACAAATGCTGGGAGCAAACACCAGAACCGCACAGTGAAGATGAGTAGAAACCATCCAAAATAACCGCAGGCTGGTCCCAGGGTGGAGGCAAGCAAGGTTTGCTTTTAACTGAGATGGTTCTCTGTTTCTAGCTCCATTGATGAAGCAGTTCATCTACACTAAAGCATGTCATTGTAGACTTGTAGAACAGAAGAGACAGAGCGGAGATTAAGAAAGCATTTGAGGCAAACATCTGCAGCTGTGCTAGAGCACAAGGTCTCTAAACCTAGCTCTCAGGAAGCCCAAGTAGCAGGACTGCAAGCTCCAAGTTAGCAAGCACAGCCTGGGCAACTCTGTGACATTCTGTCTCCAAAGAAAAAGTTAAAAGAGGGTGGAGGAGGTAACCAGTGGTAGGGTTCGTGCCTAATGTACCCAAGGACCTTGCTCTGAGATAGGTAAATATGCATCTGGGGCTTCATGCAATTGGACAAAATAAACACCGCTTTAAGCATTAGTTTTGGGTTGTGGCTTTGGGCTTAGCCATTTCCCAGCTGTAAGATTTAAGCAGGTCACTTAATCTCTCTAAATCCCAGGTTGATAATCAGTAAAATCAAGAGTTTTATTCACTAAACTAGCATGAGCATGTCTCTATGCCCTTGTGGATTGTATTGGTACAATCTTTCACTTCAAATCCAAAACCAGAAGGGACCGGGAAATTGGGATGCACAAAATGTAGGAATTTCCTTACTTCTTGCATCAATGAGACAAAATACTTGACAGAAGTGACTTGAGGAGAGAAGTCATGGAGGCAGGAGTGGACTGGTCACCATTGTGTCTGCAGTCATAGGGTAATGATGGCTGGTACCCAGATAGCGATGTCTTTTTAGGTCAGTTTGAGTCTCTAGCCCATGGGATGATATTCTCCACATTTCACATGGTTCTTCCCATCTCAATTAAACTAATCTATAGAAGTCCTCATAGATGGGCTCATGATGATTCTAAATTCCATCAAGTTGACAAGAGAAAAAAAAAGAAATTAAAAATATTTTTAAAAAGTACTGGAGACTTACATTTATGGAGCAGTTCCTATGTACTCGGTAATATGTCATGTTCTCAACCTGGTTGCATTTTTGACCTAACAGTGGAGCTAAACTGGTGCTCAAAAAGCAAGTAATGTAGCTCCAGAAATAACTGCATAGCAGGATTTAGGCTCCAATCTACCACATTCACATGTCATCTTGTCTTCAAAGCAGATGTCCCCTAAAGGGTACTAGACAATTATAAAGGAGAAGATAAGATCAGCAAGGATCCCCATAAAAGGCATTTCCAGACGGGAGGGCTAATGTGTGGACTTTCCTGGCCTTGCAGAAATCTGGACCAAAAAAAAAAAATATCTCTCCCATCAGAGTCTTAGTGCTATCCTATCAGCAAATATTTGAGCATCTATTCCATCTCACAGACTGCCCTAGGAACTGATGTATATAGAAGCAAGACCAAAGTGGAACAACAGAAATAAATAAAAATGTCTGCATTGGAGAAGCTTGGAGCATGGCAGTGAAAAATGCTGCCATAGAGCTCAGGAGGCGATATGGTAGGGGGAGCAACAGGAACACCCCAACAGTGGATGAGGAAAGGTGGGAGCATGGGGGTCTTCACAGATGTACTCCAGGACTGACCTAAGAGGGGCAGGCAAGTGGAGAGGCACCTCTCAAAAAGAATTTCCAGAAAGTGAGTGCACCAGACGCTGTGACCTGGACCACAGCACCGTGGTGAATTAGGGAGATAGCAGTTACCTCAGTCCAGCCAGGGTGCAGAGAAGGATCTGCAAGAGATGGAACTAAAAAGGTTGACAATGGTGAGTTTATATAAGAATTCATGTCCTAGAGACTTTCCATGTTAATGTGGAAAGAAAGGGCAGGGCTTTGCATGCTCATTGCAGTGTGAAGGGTACATTAGAAAGGGGAAGAGCCAGAATCAGGGAGGTCAACAAAGAGGCTACTGAATTATTCGTGGAAAACTATAAACGACCAGAACCAGGTAGTGATGAAGATGAAGAAAGACAGATGGATTTCAGGATATGCAAAATCACTTAGCTCCCAACCATGCCTACTCTGCTTTTGCTAAGGTTTCTGCCAAGATCTTCATCACAGGGCTTAGAAGTGGAGAGAGTAGAGCAGACCCATCTACAAGAATCAGTTTGTGGACTGTGTACCCTCATTAATGCCATAGACCCCACTGAAGTTATAGAATAGAAAGAGGTTTAGGAACAACGAGCCAGGGACTGCCAGAGGAAAAGTTTAGGGATGGACATTCCTGGCAGAGGTGGCACAGGAAAATGTGGGAAGGACGAATGTGTCAGGCGTTGGAAGTTCTATGAAGCTCTGTATGGTAAGAATGAAGGCAGTGTGGACACAGGCTAAGTGAGTAGGTATGGTCAGAATTCTAAGGAACTTCCTGTATGTGGTCCAACCTATTCACAAGACTGCAAGGACCATCAGAGAATGACAGATAGCCAGGCCAGAGCTCATCAAAGGAACACCACTTCATTAGTAGCATGAAAGAGAGTTTAGGAGATAAACAGAGGCATTTTGGGAGGATCTGAATTGAATAACCTGTGAAGGAAGGAGGGAAATGGGGAAGAGAGTGCTTTTAGAGGTACTTTAGTGCTTTAGGGATAAATGGGTCATCGTGGCTTGATGAATGGGTACAAAAATAGGAATAGACTTCCAGGCTTTTGGTTTGAGGAGCTAGGCTATATTTTTAGTCACTCTTTAATAAAAATAAACTAGAAAAGGATGATGGCAGATCAGTCAGGGCCGCACAGGAATCAGACAACTCAGTTGTGAGTTCTGAAGAAAGTTTTCAATGAAGGAAAGATACACAGATGCCGACAAGAGATAGATGCTCAGACACCCATGCTGTAAGGGCCATAGGAAGATGTCACTACCTGAAAGGAGGAAGGCAGGGGGAGAAAAATAGAATTGCCAGTACGTTGTAAAGTTTGAAGGGCATGAGAGAAACTGTGTAGCCACAGAGATGCATTGGAAACCTCACAAAGCCTGACCTCACAGTCTTTCTATATTTTTAGGTTTTGCTAGGATGTCGGATGGGTCAAAACTGAATGGAATCTCAAAGAAGTTATTGGTAAAGATAAGTATCCAGGGTGAGAGCTGAACACATAATGGGAAAGAGAGGAGCTAGAGAGCAAGAGAATAGGAGAGGATTAAGAAGAAATATAGTCCTGTCAATACTTTGACATCTAGATGTCTGTGGGGTGACTATATGAAGCTCAGCGGTGTTCTAAGCTGTAGATAAATCTTTGGGTACCGTTGCCAAGTTTAGTGACGTCTGATCCTTCTTTCTCAAGGATTCTTAGGAGAATTAGATATGATATTGATCCTTTAGAAAGTGCTTGGGGATTAAGCATGCATCTTGTCTTCCACAGAGAAATTACAACAATGTCTGTAGTATGTCCATTTCAGTAAGAGTGTGGGAGCTTGTATATTTCATCAGTAGTTGGCAGGATGTACAAAGTCTGTGAAAGAGGAAGCAAAGCGACAAGCCATCTCTGTGAAGCTGTTTTGTGATGGGAGTCTCACTCTATGCCCAGGCTATCCTGGAAGGCAAAGTCCTTCGGAATGCTTAGGTCATAGGTATTAATGACAATGACCCATCCAACCCTGGCTTCACATCTAAGCTTTCCGGATCTTTGTCACATCCAACACACTCACCCACAGACACATATAAACTCCGGTTTCAGGGTAAGTTATTTTCCCATTTATTATTTTTTTTTTAGTTTTAAAGACTCTACCTTATGATTATATATATATATATATATGTATATATATCTGATTATATATATATATATATATATATATATATATATATATATATATATATATATATATGTATATATATAAAATCATGTTGACTGTAGTCCTGGGAAAAAAGTGTAGCTTGGTTGTTGAGTGCTTGCCTAGGAACATTATGTGTATATGTCTATGTGTGCTTGTGCACACATGTTCAGTGTTGGAGATGGAATTAAGGGCCTGTGCACTCTACTGCTGAGCACTTTCGAACCCAGAAAATATGAACTTTGATGAATGGAACTGTAACCTACTCAGCATACCTTATTCATTCATCAAAAGACCTACATGAATCCCTGCCCTAGTACATCAGCAACTATGCACTTGACAGTGTAAAGTGCCATTGTGGCTCTTCATGCACCTGGAAGGTCACATGACAGCACCACCTGCTGCTCCTGTCTAGAGCAGTTTAGGCACTAGCTGACACATGACTGGGATTTTTCTCTGAAGCTGGTGTATTTATAAGTATTATAAGTATCCTCACTAATGGCAAACATATCCTCTGAAGGGAAGGTTGATTTTTAAACTGGGAATAACTGAAAGGCCCTGGGTACTAATGACTGACCCGAAGGACCTATGAACTTGTAACTTAGAAGTAGAAGGCAGCTGGACCTGACTGCACAGCTGTCTGCTATTCAGTGCAGGTGCAAGCCATTTTTACCAATCTTTTTTAACTTTAGACTTACTGAAAAAAAAATGCATTTTCACATTTGAGTAACCAAGGTGGCTCATGGAACCTGTGGGGTGGGGGGAAACCAAGGTGGATATTTTTTAATGACTGGCAACAGTTTTCTAATCTACTACCAAGTGGCTTTAATGACAACCCACAAACAGAAGCCAAATAGATACTCAGAAACAGTCTTGAGTTTTGGCACCATGCTTGGAGTAAGTGTCTGTTTTCTTAAGGACATAGCTTCATTTTATTCTTTTTATGATTGCTTGTTAATAGCAGTATCAGTCCTACTTGCTAGTCAAACTCTTTTGTCCTATTTTGACAGTTACTCTACCTTTAAATAAATCTCAGGACATTCCAAATATTAATCTCTCAACATATTTCTTCCTGTGCAGAACCCTACCTGCCCCCTAGAATGACTTAGACTTGGCTAAACTATGGAATGGAAGCAAGCTTGGAGTTTTATTGGAGGGAGTAGAAGGAGGCAGACAGAGAACACAGAAGTCATGACTTCTTCACTGTGTGGTCATTCTTACCATGCCTTTGAAATAACAGATGCCAGAGAGCTGCCTTGCACAATGTGTTTCCTGTGGCTAGAAATGAACAAGCTTGGATGCGGCATCACAATTACCTCCGAGATTTATCCACGTGTGGTTTCTGCTGGCCATTGAAATGAGGGTCTATTTGTTTCCTCCATAATTAAGTAGCATTGCAATTCACCTGTTGGTAGATGTAACCTTCTGCTAGATCTAGAGATACGCTTTTTTGCTGTAAACATAATATTTGAAGAAACACAGGCATCCGTGTGAGGATATTCACTGAGTCCAACCAGTTGGGATCCGCAGTAGCAGGGTCCCACTCTTTCTTCGACTCTATTCTTGCTCACTCTCTGTTGTAGTCAGAATGTAAAACACCCCATAAACAGTCACATGTTTGAAGATTTGGCCAGATGATGATACTGTTTGGGAAAGCTGTGGAACCTTTGGGGTGGGGGATAGTGGTCACTAATTTGGGATGGGGTGGTGTTTTATAGGTAAGTATCGCTTTCCATTCATTCTGTCTCCTGACTGTAGACGCAAAGTGTTGGTTCAGCCTAAGGATCCTACGATCACGCCTTTCTCTTTCAGCAAGATGGAGTCCCTCTAAATGTAAGCAGAAGTGAGCATGCTCTCCTGGACTTGCTTCTTGTCAGCTACTTGACCATAGAAACTAGAAAAGAAATACACCTTTCTAACCAAGTCTTATTGCAATGCTAATAGAGCACCACTTTGAATTTTAACGAACAAACACAATGGACTTAGGGATTTAAAGCACCGAGAGAAGAGGCAAGAAATTCCCAGCACCCATTTGGGATACTTCACAATCACCTGTGACTTCAGCTCCAAGGCACCTGACCCCTCTTCTGACCTCTGAGGGTGGTACACTCACGTGTGCAGACCCACATAGATACATACACATATGCATAATTATCTTTTAACCTTAAAAAGTAAGCTTAGTTGTATTACTGCTTTCTTACTTTTCTTCAAATGGTACACATGACTTTAACCTATCACATTAAAGTCTACCTGAATGAACGCCTACCGACTTCCCCAGCTGTGTCTCAAGCCTCTCCCTGCTTTGCTGAGCCACAGAGAAAACCCGCTTCTTTAAATGTGCGGCTGTGTCTTACTGAGGCCCTGTTCTGTGCTGTTTCTCCAGCTGGGAATGCTGCTCTCCCTTTCCCTTTGAGTTCCTCTTACTGCTCACTTCCATCTCAGCTGCAGAGTGCCTTTCATCACCCAAGCCTTCCCCACAGAGTAGGCCAGCCTTTCCCTGATCCCTCATACAGCATAGCCTGTATATGCCAAGACTGTCACTTATGGTTAGGTTTAACCACAGTTTTCAGTGTAAACATCGATATTCTAGATTATTTGGTTCATTACCATCTGGTTAACTTGCAAATGTCCCTCCTACTAGACTGTAAGTTCGAGGTCAGAGACCATGTTTCTCTGCTCACTTTTGTCTCCTCATGGCACATGGGCGGCAATGACTAAGTCTCACTGAACAAATGAATAAATGAGAGGTCAGAAATCTGTGTGTGCGGAGATCAAGTGTAAGTGATTTGGGAGAATGAGACTGGATCAATGATTACAAACACATAATAGATATTTGTGAAAGTCTATTGATTTTTTGTTAAAATATGTCTCAGACTAGACCAATGACTCATCACAATGAACAGTTGCAAGTAAAGATGTATGGACAAAAAGGTGCGTAGTGTGGGACACACTGATACGATATAGCTTCCACAATGAAATGTTTCCCGTGCTTCCTCTGGTTTGTTTTTATTTTTATTTTATTCTTTTATCTCGTTGGTGGGGGGAGATTGCACGGATGGAGGTTGGACACAAAGGGACTGAGAGATGAGTGGGGCTGGGGAAGGTACATGATGTCAAACTCACAAAGAATCAATTAAAAAACTGTAAAAATACTCCTCTGAAAGATTGGAGGTAGGAAAGGTTATTAGTTAATAGAATAATAATTTAAGTGTAAGAACTAAGTATTAGTTAATAGACAATAATATGTATCCATTCGGAACCCTTCCATTTTGTTTAGTTTTGTTTGGTTTTTTTCTATTCTGATGCCTACTCGCCCAAACAACTAGAAAGTAGTATAATCCAGGCATGTGGCTCTCTGACTATTCACCCTGTTCTAGAGAAGTGCAGGAAATGAGCAAACTCAACTGCTTGGTGGTCCTCTTTTATACCACTTGTAACAAGTTGATCAGTAATATAAACTATATTTTGGACAGTTTTAAATGGAGTTACCATGGGTGGTGGTGGCGTATGCCTTTAATCCCAGCACTTGGGAGGCAGAGGTAGGCAGATCTCTGATTCCAAGGCTAACCTAGCCTATAGAGAGAAAGCCAGGACAGCCAGGGCAGTGATACAGAGAAGCCCTGTCTTGAACAAAGCAAGCAAACAAAAAGCAGTGAAGTTACATTTTTGATTGAAGTTTCTATCCTATGGTTGCTAGGCAGCAAAATTATAATTTTATTATGAGCAGTAACATATTTGATTTATTTTCTTACCTTAGTGAACAGCGATCCCACCTCTGCCTGAAACAGAGTAAACTTAATTAGTGACTTCACCACAAAAACAATAATGCTCGAGGACAGAATTCACGGACCATTCTTGTGCTCTGAATAAAAGATGTAATCGGATGCAATCATTTCATTAATACACACATGGCCCTGTAATGGAAATTCAGAGGACCAGATGGCCAGGAGTGGACTGAGATGAAATGAGATGGGTGTTTTCAGTTTAGCAACTAACTACTTAGCCTGTGTGGATTATATTAAGTACTTACAGAACCACATGAACACATTTTCAGAATGAAATTCTGGCTTTGTGTCCAGCCGCAGCCATTCCCATCATGAGGAGAGAGCCCGCTTCACTAGGCTTGTTAAGAGCTCCACCACTCCACACTCTGACTCTGCTCATTGTTACAGTGGGGCTCAGACTGGACTGCATATTAGAGCCAGAATAGGGTAAATATTTTTTCTTTTGAAAATACAAATGCATAGATTTCACTTCCAGGAAGGCTGATTTTTATTGGTCTGAGTAGAGCTTAGGTACTATGAGCTTTCAAAGCTCCCTGGTGATTTTAAGATGCAGTAAATACAAGAATCATTGCATTTGTGTGATTCCTGTATTTCCACAAGCTGGATCCTTTATAGAGCAATAAATGAAGCAAGTACTTTTTGTGCAATATCATTTGGAAAGGTTTAGATATCCCTTGCTCCCAAATAGCTGCTCCCTTCTTAAAGCATAGTATTCAAAAACAACTCTTAAAAAAAATCTTCATTTCTTTAGATGAAGGCTTTGCAACTTAAATAAGGCTAATTCCTCCGAGAGGGATAATACATTAAGTGGTTATCAGTTATTAACACCCTGTGTGTATTCCCTTATCCGATTACTTTCCTTTGTGCTGGAGTGTCAGGGGTGGGAGTGGGCGAACACAGTGATGGGGAATTCAGTAGTCAACAGGATGTAAATCCAAGGTGAATCCCATCAGTATAGAAACATGACTACATAGCCGAAGACTCCCAACCTTCCCAATGCTGCGATTCTTTAATAAACACAGTCCCTCATATTTTGGTGACACACCTCCAGCCATCAAATTTTCTCATGGCTACTTCATAACTCTAATTTTCTGCTGTTATGAATCCTGCAGTAAATATCTGATATGCAGTATATTGGTTATGCAACCCCCAAAGGGGTCATGACTCACATTTGAGAACCACTAAATTAAACTGAACACAGAATGATGGACACGTGGGGGTGGCCCCTCTCTAGTCTCAATACACTGTTGAAACAAGAAGCTCTCCATAGCGGCCTTTGTTGTGTGTGCTTGAGACCAGAAACCAGTTTGTTTGACAAAAACAACCTCTGAACTAGACTACACCTGAGTCCCAGTGATTCTGACCAAACAGTTGTTGGCAGCTTCAGAAAGTTAAGGAGCAGGCAGACAGCAGACTCTATAGGGCTTGAGCATAAACTTCAACTCTTAGAGACTTTTCCTGTGAAGACTCATTCCAATCCCACTTTATAATATTGGAAGCTTAGCTAAGCCAGAAGAACTCAACCCAGAGGTCTGACTTTCAGCACTGCACTCTGGTGTAAAAGAAGCAGAGGCAGGGTGCTGATGACAACCAAAAGATATTCTCCCAGTTTGACAATTTCTCAAGAGCAGGCCCTGCCCACACATATTTCCTCTGTAATTTCCTCATCTCTTTTATACAGACTGCAAACTCAGCAGGAAGCCTAGCTATATCCCGCATGGCTGGGGCTTTGGGTGGACAGTGACAAAGAGATCGTGGAGAGGCGGGTACACAGACACCAGGAAGACTCTTTTGCCCTCACTGTAGCTGAATAACTTGTGAATAGCTTTGACTTAAAAGAAATCTCTTCCTGCAGGTCTAATGAGCCTCCCTGGGAAGCTCCCAATGTGAATGGGAATCACGACTTGACATAAACGGGAAAGATTATGTGTCAGCAGGGCTGATTTGATTCTTAATGGAGTGTTAATTTATTTGCTGTGATTTCACACATCTGCTTTGGTCACAATACCATATTACGTTAATCCCTGAGATATTACTGTGCAAGGTATATTTTCTATATACAAGGTGAGTGAGGAATGGGGAATTTGTACATGTGATTTTTTTTTTAAAGGGGTACATACTCTTTTATTCAAAGGACTAGCAGAAGGAAGATGGTAGATTTGAACAACAGTTAGAAACATGGTTTCTTTAGGCTAAGTCACAGTTTGGATTTTGGGCTCATGATTCTGGCCGTATTTAGGACTATTTATGATCGGTACGTTGGACAGCTTTAGTCCCCCTTGAGACAGCAAATTTTGTGTACCCTTTAAGACAAGTATTTCTCTAAACATCGGGGCTGAGATTTAAACATATGGAAGAAGCACAGAAGATAAAGAAGAGAGAGAGAGAGAGAGAGAGAGAGAGAGAGAGAGAGAGAGAGAGAGAGAGATCCTTTTGCACCAAAGAATAGATTTCATTTACCATTTATGTTCTTTTAAGTCTCCTAAGACAGGTTAGTTTTGTCCCTTCATATTTCCATTCGGGAACAGATGCATGCAGGTCACTGGGGATCTGAAGCTGAGTTAATTCCAAATGTTTGTGAATGATATGGGAAAGACTTTATGTGGAGACCAATCCCAGGTGGGATGGAGTTCCTCCCCATCACACAAATCCCACGAGACTGCAGATGTTGCCACTTCCCAGGAGAGATGTGTCCAGGGCTCTGATCAGCTTTCCAAGGCCACCTTGCTGATGCTGATGCTGATGCTGCAGCCTTGGCTGTGCTGCTGCAGCTCTGCCTGGCTTAGTGTAGCAAGTGTCATGACCACAGTGAAGAGGAAAAGAGAGGAGAGGAGGGCATCAAGGACCAAGAGTTATCAAGACCCCCAGCCCCACCCCCCAGTAACCCAGATCAGCCCTAATGTGTAGAGAGCCCCATGAGGCAAGTGGATCTCCTGTATTAAATAAAATTAGACCATAAAGAAGAACGGAGACCAACTCCAATCAGGGAACATATAGGTCTCTTAGGTCACAAGAATTTGATGTTCTGTGTGTCTTCATCATAGTCCTCCAACAAATGCTTCATTTCTGCAATGCTGAAGAACTGTGGACCATGCCATGAGGAGGAGTACACTTCTGTCACCCAAGTCACACATGGCTCAGGAAAGCAGAGGTCAGCGGATCAACCCACATTCTTACAAGGATGAAGTTCCAGTGAGCTTTCACTTACCAAATATTGGAAGTTGAGTTGTTAGCAGGTTCGGTGTGGAACCTATGGTTGAAGAAAATGAAGTCTTAAGCATGTGTGAAGGTAAGAGCACATCCGGAGATACCTCCACAGTAAATTATATCATTGTTAGAAACTCAGTCTTCGCTGGTTTTGCAGCTTTTCCTTCTAGATGAGACAAAGCTTTCTCTAGTTGGTTAATGTGCATTGCTGTTTGCTAATACAGGGATTCACGAAGTGAGCAACCCAGAAATTATTGCGATTTAGATCCTCCCAGATCTAAATCTAATGTTCTCCAGGATTTTAACTAACTGCCTTAGAGGTCTTCATTGTTTTAAATTACATCAGTCTTCCCAAAGGCTCTGCCTACCTTTGCCACTGTATGTTAAAGATACTGTGGAAAGCAGCATGGTGGATAAATATGCCTTCTGTTCCCTAAGGATTTATGTTCTGGTGAGGTCAGAAGTGAAAGGTTCACCTCCACTCTAACATGGACAGTCCCTACGAAGTTTCACTTACCCAGGCACACACAGGCCTGTTTAAAGCTCTGTGAATAGGACGGTGGAATTTCTTGGTTTCTAGGATTTATTCTTGCACTAGCAAACATGAAATGTAAAAGTGCTCCAAACTTCAAGTGACAGGAGATTGTTAGCAACTCAAAAACTTGGGACTCTACTTGCCCAGACTTTAATGGGCCAATCTGATATGGACACTTGGTATCTCTATTCTTAACTTACTCAGGTGGCTACTGGGCACTAAGGTTAGCGCTGTCACTTCCAAATTCGATTTTCATCTGATACCATTTATTTAGTTTTTAAATTAGAATTAACCAGAGGAACTTTGCAGTTGACTTAAACAAGTATCTTCAATCAGAGAGGGACTGAGCAAATTTAGGCAGATGAAGTATTACCCTTAGGAAGGTCAGAGAGGCCCAGCTGTGCATAGAACCTCTTCATATTTAACGCAGAACAATCAAGGCAAATTACTGATTGAAAATGGAGTAGATTGAGCTCAAAAGAGAAAGTGAGAAACCAATGTGCTGGACAACTCATGAATGATTTCTGAAAATAAAAATAGTGAAAAATTGAATCTTTTCTGGATTTTGTAGACCCAGCTTTTGGAATAACATTTTGCATTGTCTCTGTAGATTTCATTTCTACACCTTTACACATTTCTCTTGACAGGCTTCTGATCTTTGAAATATGGAAGTTTGAAATGCAAGATAAAAAAATTTTAATTGATGAATATTTTAAGATTACATTTTGTTCCATGGAAGTTTCCTGAAGCCTATAATTTTAATTTTCTGAATATATTTTCATTCAATTTCACAGGGAAATTGGGGTTTGTACTTTTTTCTATTTGTTGCAATGCAATGGACACCTAACTACATTTTTAATAAATAAAATAAAACCGTTACTTTTTAAATGGTGGTAAGTTTACATTCTCAGAGCCTTAAAAAACAGGCTGCTTAGCCCACAGATGTCTGACATCATAGGTTCTTCATAAAAGTGTTTATATGTATCAGTGATACTGGTGTGCCTGATATTTGTTGTACTGCAGCATAAATCACACAATAAACTGATGATTAACAAGTCAGCCACAGGCCAGTGGCTGAAATTTGCATTAGACTCACTCCAATTCTTTGGAAAGCCTAAAGCACAGAAAGCAGATTTTGAGTTGTCCAACTTCTAGGGGAGCCATTTGAAGGTAGTTAAACAGATTGCTCTCGGTACTCTCTCATCCATTGTCTTTCTATGATTCCCTACTCTAAAAATGTCTACCATAGCTGGAACAAATATAGGAACCCAGAGGAGTGAGGAGGAAGCCTGGGAGTGTGCATCACGCTTGAGATAAGGGAATCACCATCCCATCTGTTAACCAACTGCAAAGATCTTTCTGTCTCCATTCTTGTACTTTTTTTTTCTGTCAAGAGAATGAAACCACCCCCACTGTAACCATGACACTGCCTTTATGACAGACATGTCTCCATTTTCTTTTCTTTTCTTTTTTCTGTTTTTTTTTTTTTTTTTTTTTTTTTTAAGTGAACTCCTTACTACCTTCAGTGAAGAGCTGCTTCCCTGAGCTAGAAGTGTCAACCCCATGAGACAATCTTGGGACAGTGGTCCTCTGGCGCTCAAGCTTGGGTTTTGTCTGTAAGCATTAAGCATGCAGAATGGTATGTGTGGGGGCTCTGGGCCCTACTTTGCACCCTTCCTACTGGCCCTTTCTCGGGGCCAAGAGATACCCAACGGACTCAGTTGTTCTAGAGTCAAAAGCACATCCTGGTGTAGCTTATGTGTATGGCCCCCTGTGGATAATTAAGGCTGCATTATACCCTAAGACCAGCTAGCAACACTTTCACAGTCTTATTTTTGAAAGGATGACAACAGCTTACTCATTGTGCTTGCGGTACATTTATATGACACACTCCCAACTTCGGTGTCTCCTAAAATTGACCCTACGTTAATTAGCAGCCTGGTGTGATCGTCTCAATTTTCCTGGGACCAATTAAGTAGACACTGTAGATGGAACTGACACAAAATGTAAATTTAAAGACCGATTCTAGAATCCGTTCCTTGAGGGAGGGGGAAAGCAAAGGCTGAATAAGGAGAGTGGGGGTGGGGTGAGATTGTGCACTGCTGTTTCTGCTAGATAAATACTGGGTCTGGGTCTTCCTAAATTCAGGTTGGACCGTGCTGACCTGACTAGCATCCCCCATCAATTACGTGCAAATGAAATCACTGCCTCCTAATCTGTGCTGGGAGAAATGAGAACGCATTACCGGGCCCCTGGCTCGCTGCTAGGCACCTGTTTGGTTGGTAAATACTTTGTCCCCAGACCTTCCAGCTCAGAACACCCTCACACCTGCATTTAGGCGTCAGCCAGCAGGGAGTCTCATTAGGTATTCCGCTCCTCAGCACCTGATCCACACACCGAAGTCGGGACCCTCTGCAGCACTCTGGCAGGCGGCTGTCCTCCGGTAAGGGCTAAAAAAACTCCCTTCCCCCAACTAGCACCACCATCTAGAAAAGGAATTTTAAGTGGTGTCTCAGAAGGCCCAAAGCTAAAGGTGAGGGACAGACGGGGACAAGCTAAGCCACCTACTCCGGTCCCTCCTCACTCACCAGGGTGTCTGTTCCTCCAGCGGGAGGTCGGCGACCAGGTGAGGTTACCTGCGCGCATCAGAAGCCCCAAGGGGCGCTGCAGTCCTCCGTCTCCCCATCCCCTGCGCAGCGGGGGACTCCAGACCGTCTCCTCCCCCCTGCGGCGCGTGGCCGCGGCCCCTCGGGCTCCGACGCTCGGCGACAGCGGCACGCCGCGCTCTGCTCCCCTCCGCCGACCTGGCGTGACGCAGGCGGAGACTACTTAAGGGCGGATTAGAGGCGGTGGCCGCGGATTCCCCAACCCCGCAGCCAGCTCTGCGCGCCGCAGCGCGGGAGCGCCAGGTGCCCGCTCCAGTGACAGGCGCCGGGGTCGGTTCGCGGACCTTCCCTCAGACCGCAAGATCGCGGGGACCGCGGCGCAGACAGCGGTCTCCCGCGGGCAGGAGCTCGGCCACCTGCACGCTGCCACCCAGCCCCGCCCCTCGCCGGGAGACTGCGGGAGTCCACCTGACCCCCGGACGGCACCGAGGTGCTGTCCAGCTCTTCCGCACCGCGCCAGCAGCTCCATTGGTTGGGACGCACATAGATTGCTTCCCCCTACTCCCCTCTTTTAAGTGCAATAAAGGGGGAGGGCCTCGTGGATTTAAAAAAAAAAAAAACAATTTTTGTTTGCTTCTTTAATTGGGGGCAATTCGCTCCCTGTCAGGAGGTGCGGCCCGGGGAGGGGCCAGGACCAAGAACGTGCCCGGTACTGCCCAGTCTTTGTCTGCTGCCTCCGGATGCACAGCGATGGGGGAATGGACCATCTTGGAGAGGCTGCTGGAAGCCGCGGTGCAGCAGCACTCCACTATGATTGGGAGGTAAGGGCACCAAGCCAGCCGTCAGCGGCCCGTCGGGCGGCCCTTGGGAATACCTTCTCCTGTCTCTAAGGACCCCCAGACCCCCCAGCCAGCCCTCTGCCTCCTCCCCAACCTCTGTCCAAGTGCCAGTGTTGCCTGCATTAAGGGATTACCCGACGCCCAGTGACGCCCCCTCCTCCAGTTACTCCTGACCAGCTCCCCCATACTTTCTCTATAAAGCACCACAGGGGGGAGGGGATTCACACTTCCTTCATCAGAAAAGGACTTGTGGACTCAGTCCTGGTACCCCCACTCTCCGGAGTCAGCGCCAATCTCCATCTGGTTCCCTAAATAGAATCTACAAGGAAGGCAGAATTGCATTTGGACAGAGAAGGGCAAGTGGGGAGATGGATTTGCTCATCACAGCAGATGCACCATTCTTTAACAGATATTTATTAAGCTAGAACATGTTCTCTGTTAAAACTTAGTGTCAGAGAGTCACACACATAGCTGGCTTCTTCTTGTGACTATATCTATATGTACATATTTATATACATATGCATGTGTGTGGATATTTATTCATATTTACAGCTACCTGCAGCTACGTATTTGTAGACATGTGAATTTTGTGTTCATAACTGTTTCTATAGAAAACTAAGTTCTACATGTTGAGATTAGGACATACACACATAGAGATAAATACTTACCCCAGGTGTAGATATTCTTCTGTAAGCATTCTGCATGCATTTGCCAGACTAAAGGTGTGTTTAGAGTCTCTAGACATTCTTTACTAGAGATAAAATTATATATATATATATATAATACATATATGTGTATATATATGTATGTATATATATATATATATATATATATATATATATATATATATATATATATGACAAATGGAAATATATGCTACAAAAGGGCCATAAGCAGTGTATGAAATTGTGCAGATGTGAGATCCTTGTAATATGAAATATTCCAAGCTTACCAGCACCAAGCAGAAAAGAGATAAAATTGTTTCCTAGGCTCTCAGTTCAGTACCACTCAAGGGTGGACAGCTCCCCTGTTCAAGGACCTGTAAGCAAGGAACAGGGACTTTTCATCAATGACTTAGCCTATGAGAACCTTTCTTCCCCCTCCTCTTCCTCTGCTCAGGATCCTGTTGACTGTGGTGGTGATCTTCCGGATACTCATTGTGGCCATTGTAGGGGAGACGGTGTACGATGATGAGCAGACCATGTTTGTGTGCAACACCCTACAGCCCGGCTGTAACCAGGCCTGCTATGACCGCGCCTTTCCCATCTCCCATATACGTTACTGGGTCTTCCAGATCATAATGGTGTGCACCCCCAGTCTCTGCTTCATCACGTATTCTGTGCACCAATCTGCCAAGCAGCGGGAACGCCGGTACTCTACTGTTTTCCTAGCCCTGGACAGAGACCCTGCTGAGTCTATAGGGGGACCTGGAGGAACTGGGGGTGGGGGCAGTGGAGGGAGCAAACGAGAAGATAAGAAGTTGCAAAATGCCATTGTCAATGGGGTGCTGCAGAACACAGAGACCACCAGTAAGGAGACAGAACCAGATTGCTTAGAGGTTAAAGAGCTGACTCCACATCCATCTGGGCTGCGCACAGCAGCAAGGTCCAAGCTTCGAAGACAGGAAGGTATCTCCCGCTTCTACATCATCCAAGTGGTGTTTCGAAATGCTCTGGAGATTGGGTTTCTGGTGGGCCAGTACTTTCTATACGGCTTCAGTGTCCCAGGGTTGTATGAGTGCAACCGTTACCCCTGCATCAAGGAAGTAGAATGTTATGTGTCTAGACCTACCGAGAAGACAGTCTTTCTGGTGTTCATGTTTGCTGTGAGCGGCATTTGTGTGGTGCTCAATCTGGCTGAACTTAACCATCTGGGATGGCGGAAGATCAAACTGGCTGTCCGGGGAGCCCAGGCCAAGAGGAAGTCAGTCTATGAGATTCGCAACAAAGACCTGCCTCGAGTCAGTGTTCCCAATTTTGGCAGGACTCAATCCAGTGACTCTGCCTATGTGTGAAAGGGCAGGTTTGGGGCTGGCCTGCTGGGTGGCAAGCAGCCCCAAGGCAGGTGATGACTTGAGGGTACACAGGTTTGCCCTCATTTCCGTGATGCTCGCTGTGAAGGTCTAGGATACAGATATTAAGAGGTCTTCATCAACAAAGAGGAGAGGTAGAATGGAGATCACATGTCACACCATCAGTTCCACAGGCACCATTGGGTATCGACAAGATGGCTAAGCTGGACATCCTTGGGCCTTCTACTTTAATGGCCCTTCCTGCTCCTGATAATAGTGAACTGGCATAGCTGCCAAGCAAGAATTAGCTCTGCTGAGCTCTGTATTCTGGTGAACGGCATGAGTCAAACTCTCATTGATATAAAATTTGTGACCCATCTCAGCACATACCTTTATCCTGGGCTGCAGAAAAAAAATCCTGGAGGATATTTTCCCCCTTCAGCATGCCCCTTTCCCTCAAACCCAGGATAGCATGCCAGCTTTTATTTTTCCTTGATCTGGCCTTACATTAGCCCTAACACAGTTTATCTGCAAGCTAGAGGGAATTATGTGGGGTGCTTTTTGGAGACTGGCCAGGGCAGAGGTTTGCAGTAGAGCCCCATATGACTGGCTCTTAGTCATTAAAAAACAAACAAACAAACAAAAAACAAACAAAAAAACCTTAGGAATGTCTCAATATTTCCAATTTTTTTAAAACTCAAATTGCACTGGTGCTGTTTATTAGGGGTGGGGGATGGGAGGGAGGGCATTTCAACAACACTTCTGTGAGATGGTCATTTCACTGTTGAGCATGTGTTTATGAGCTTCAGAATATTTCTGCCTTCTAGATTATGAACTGTGGATAGAATTAAAAATATGTGGGGTTTTTTGTTTTGTTTTGTTTTGTTGTTGTTGAAATGGAGGGAATCTACTCAAGCCACAGAATTTCTAACTGGTAGATCTTACTCTAATTTCTTACCTAATTTTGTGCTACTCAGCTGCACATCATTTTGCCATGGTTTGAACTTAACCTGTGTGCTCACACCAGAGACCTTAATCAGCCCGTGTCAATCCCAACCTATTATAACATCAGTTATTTTTGAAATACACACGCATGCACACAATCACTGGCTTAACAAACCTGGGAGTAAAATATTATTGGTTAAGATGTGTTTATGAATATTTATTTGAGACATATACCAAAGGTTCAAAAACATGTTGTTTGGACTGAGATAATTTTCCTCTTGTTGCTCTTATTCATTTAAGTGCCATATTCCACCTTTCCCACCCACTGTGCATTTAGCTGAAGCACTAGGCAAAAGTAGCATTCAGATAATATGTTTTTATGAAAGCCCTCTATTTCCTTTGAATTCTTCTTATTATGGATTTTTTTTTTGATTTAGATATGGATGTGGTATGTTATACAACTGAGGATTTGTTTAAAATAAAGTTCTTGCCTTTTTTTTGTAAACTGGGAAGAGTCTGCATTTTTCTATTTTGATTGGAGTACTATTTGTTTAAATGAATGTTCAAAATATTATGCTGGACAGACATTTGGCCTAGGAAGTAAACGGTAGATGGCACATATCTGAAGATTAATAACAATGTCCAATTGACTTTGGGCATATGGAAAGAAGCTGGCAACCTTTACAAATGTTTAAATATAAATGGTGAGGTGTTTAAGTGCTATTTCCTAACTTCTTTCTTACTTTTGCTTGATGCTTCTCTGCCCGTGTAAGTATATTTTGGGGGATACAAATGTCAGTGATACTAGGCCACTGTAACTATGTTTAGGAGTGGGTCTCTCTCTCTCTCTCTCTCTCTCTCTCTCTCTCTCTCTCTCTCTGGATTGTCACTGTTGGCAGGCATGCTGTTTAACCTGGTGTCCAACAAGATGTCAAATGGCATTCTTGACACTAACACTGTCCAGTAGAATTTCTCCAGTGATGATGGTTTCTCCTGTCCATGCTGTCTAACCTGGGGACAATTAGCTATCTGTGGCTACTGAGATCTTAAAATATGGCTAGTGCAACTGAAGGCCAGAAGCTCTAATCTGACTTAACATTGACTGACTTAAATAGCTGTAATGGTTTACCTGCTAAAGTATCACACAGTACAGTTGTAGATTTTTTTATCAGCCATTTTTGTTGCATCTTTAAATGGGGATGGATCTTCTGCTTCTACTTCATAAGACCTTTCTAGCCATACTGTCTTATCATTTCTCATCTGTCCTATTTCTGTAGACCAATGTTCTTTCTCTGTTCTTTAACTTTATATATGTTCTAATCTTAATGAGCTCTTGGTTTGAATGGCAGGAAACAGTAGACTTCCCAGGGTGGTTGTTTTTCCAACACAGTGGTCACACCTTGTAATTATGACCACATAAATGCCAAGTTTAGAATGAAAATGTGTCTATTTCAATCTATAGGTTTCCATCTGCAGCATAAATAAGCAGTTGAAGATGGTTTTCCTTGAGTAAAGACACAGATTCTCCTCTGCCTTGTTTGGTAAGCTAAAAATGTTTCAAGACACCTCCCAGAGCTGAAGGAAGAGTGTCGCTTGAGTTCTCTTAGCATATGCTTGGGTGTGAAAGAAATGGGAATCTGTGTGGAAAACAAGGTCTGTTGTATTTATGCTGTGATGTAGGATTAGAATGGAAGTGCTTCCTGGTAGAAATGCATCCCTCATCAATAAGCCTCATCTATTGTAGTTGTTTGATGTTAAACACCTGTAAAAGTCAAGATGAAGAAAGCATCCTCTCCCTATATGGTCACACCCCTCAGAATGTCTTACTTTCTATAAAATGAAGACTTTTACATGGATGGGTTAATGGTTCACATAGCTGTGTGATGGAAGGGACCTTAATCTCTATTTTGTGAGAGGATGCTACTGATATATTTTACATTTCTAGCTTTAAATCCTTTAAGTCCATATATAAATAGATGTATGCTTGCCTAAGTGCGTGTGTGTGTGTGTGTGTGTGTGTGTGTGTGTGTGTACAATGGTGTGGCAATGAGCAACAGTTTAACTGGCTTTACAAATTGGCAAGTAGATTGAAGGTCTGTGGAAAACAAATAACAAAGTACAGAATTTGTCATTTGTAGGACCTCAAACATCACAAAGTTCATAGCACATATGAGATAACAGCCCTGTTCCATGTGCTCTGTGACCTCTTGACACAGAGAAGGGCAGGTCTATAAGCAACACTCAAAATGTGTGCTTCTTGAAAAATAGTAAGACCCTGGAGGACAGAAATACTTAGGACGCTATTTGGATTCATTTTACTTTATATTTTATTAACAACTTTAGTTTGTCTAGTATGCTAGTGCCGAGATAACTGAGTCACATAGATAGGAGAAATTCTTTTCTCCTAGTTCTAGGAGCTGAAAAGCACAAGCAAGGGGTTGGCAGGTTAATGTCCTCTGAGGCCTCTTTGTGGTGGCTGCCGCCATGTGCACATGGTTTTCGTTTGTAAGATTACATCTCTCAAGTTTTCTGTCTCTAAATTCCTCTTTGTATGAGGACACTGTCAGACTGAGTTTGGGCTTCATTTTTAACTTGCCTTTTCTTAGAGATGGGTGCTCAAGACAGGGTTTTATTCTGTAGCCTAGGTGGTCTTGAACTTCCCCCAAATCCTTCTGATTTTGTCTCACATATGCTAAAGGTACAGGATACCAGAACCAACTATATAATCATCTCCTTCTAATGAATCACACAGTTAGAGGCCTTATGAGCAGATACAGCAACATTCTGATATACTGGTATCAGGGCTCCTAAATAGTGATTTAGAAGGACACAGTAAAGGATTTTACATTTTCAGGTATCCTTATAGCTGAGGGAACTATGGAAATATATTCATAAAAGAAGGTACTTTGAGAATAAGGACAGAGGATGTAGCTGAATAGAACATTAGAACGATGGGTGTATATGAGTCTATCCTGAGGCAGCCACATTGTATAGAGGTTGCACTGGAGACTCTAAGCAGCAAGGGAGGTCCTGCAGAAGAGCCAGAAATCCTGAAGATACAAGGATAACACCATTAAGGTTAGCTTTTGAGGTCTATGAAAAGGCAACTTCTCAGACAGAATGATGAAACATTTAGTCAGTAGTAATGGAAAATAGTATTAAAGCATAGTAATTCCTTTGCCTTAGTCCGTACCACCTTTCTAAACTGTTTGGTGCTAAAAGCTAAAAATCACCACTGTTGTTTATTATTCCTCTCTTAGGGATGAGGACTGGTGAGCCAGAGACATTCGCAGAAGGTAATAAGAATCAATTACATAGAGAAGAAAAAAGGGAAGGGTGAGGTTCTCATGACAAACCTTACCCTCAGTGTATCTGGAGTTCATGACAAGAAGCTATAGATGGCTGGCAGGCAGGAAGTCTTCAACGTAGCAATGGCACCAGTTGAGACCTCCATGAAGCACAAAGGGTTACAGCCTGGTGTGGACAGAGAAAGAGTGTGGTGTTAGGAAGCCAAGAGAGGTGGGATTAAAGGAAGAGTGTTCGTAGTAGCATAACTTTCTATTGATCATTTATATAGATGAGAGAGTTTTAAGTAGAACTAAATGAACACTCAGAATCATCTACTACTAGGTTTGTTGAGTGGCAAACTGTACCTTAACACAGACTTCCTCAGACCCTTTCAGACCTTGGGAGGTCTGGTAGAAATAACAGTAGTAAAGAGCAAAGATCACTCCAATCCAAGACAATGCCTGGCACATCAGCCCTGTGCCCACCCAAACGTTACACTAGCAGGTTGCTATACTCTGGTAGAAGGTGTGGTAGCTAAACAGACCTTGTTGAACCAAGCCTAAATGAGTAGTTATGGCTAAAATGATGCCAGTGCTTTGTTCAGCTTTGGGCCTTTAAGAACAGCACCAAGAAACATTGATGTAACATCAGATATGACTACTGACCTGCTATGGGCCAGACACAATATGCTCAGCCAGGTCATTGCCCCAAGTCTCTAGTACCTGTGAGGAGTAACATGCAGCCCATAGACCTGTTATTTTTGCTGATTCCAACTACAAGCAACCCCCTTACCAACGAGTTTAATGTCACAAGTAAAGTACCATCACTCGTAAGCATGTTACTCATGTCCTCACTTCCAGCTTCTCTTGACATGCACAGACGTCCTAAAATACTTTAGTTCAGGAATATGTTGAGCACACAACAGTCTGGCATCCCCTGGATGGTGTCATGATAAATACAGAGAAGGGCATGCTGTTCTCTACTTCTCACAAGATCTATCGGCCCGAGGGGAGGCAGACGGCCTCAAACACCAGAACATTATCTGTGATCGTCACGTTTCAAAGTCTGAACTTAAAAAAAAAGTTGTTTATCTGCTTTGTGTGTGTGTGTGTGTGTGTGTGTGTGTGTGTGTGTGTGTGTGGAGTTGGGATACAGAGATGGTGTAGAAAAGCTTCAATCAACAAATAAGAAAACTTCACTAAGAATTTGCTTTTACTTTCTGGTCTTTTGGGGTTTTTTGTTTGTTTGTTTTTTGTTTTTGTTTTTTTCAAGGTGAGGCTCCTAGCTAGGATCAGCTTCTATTCCATGGGTAGCAAGAGCTGTCTGCCATCTCTAGGGAAAGTACCTATGTCATCCCATCATAGTTTAGTGGGCAGCCACTGGGTACCTGCTTCTTTCCCTGTAGATAGCCAGTCTGATCTAGCTTAGAACAGTGGCTGGGAGCCAGTGTTAGTTATCTAGGTTCATATGCTGAAGCTGCAACCTGCTATTGCTTCTCTGAGGATAATCATCCTGGGAATTAGTCTGTAGCAGAGTCTGTAGCAGAGATATGGTCTGGAGGCTTGGTATAGACTCAGAGCAGGTAGAAAAGGTCCGGACAGTTTCACTCTTTCCACTCTTCACAGTTAGTGAAAGGAGCTGTGCAGAACCTTTGGGGTAATGGAAGGTCTGGGACTGGAGTCCTGCAGCCAGGGGCAAGACTGGGGAAGTGCAAGCTTATCCCAGAGAGCTAGGAACCTGTAGCACTTGGGAAAAGCCATGATCTCAGCCAGACTGTAACTGAAATATTTCACCATCAAGGGGTAGTTCTGGAGGGTCTACTCCAGAAAGAGAAGCTAGTGAGCCACACAAATGTGACTTCTGACCGGGCAACATGTGGAGAACTGAGGAATTTCATCTTCCCTGGGGTTCATAAAAGGAAGTGAGAAGAGAGGAGTCAGAACAAGCACTGTTACACATAGGGCAAGGAAAGCCATGAAAATCAGAGTAGACAATGTGAGGAGACATCTTTCAACAAGGCCTCTCACTGCTGTTTTGAGCTGTGTCAGGTCCCCAGGCATCAGCCACAGTGTTCTGTCTGACTATGCAGAGGCTCACTGCACCATCTCAGGATCAGCTTTGGTTTGGAAAACACATTTCAATCTCAACAGCAAGGGATTGGAGAAAATATCCAGGGTGATGGTTGGGGATTTGGCAGCATGGCCCCATTAACATTAGTGGGAGTTAGTCAGCTAAATCCCAGACCCACAACACAATCCTGTGTTTATTCTTCATGATGACCTTTCTGATGTAAATTGATACAATATTTCAGAACCACTTAGACCGATTAAGCGTTGTAGACTCTACCTCTTCTAAAAGGAAAATCTTTCTGGAAATTGCTGCTTTGTGCACTGAAATGTTTGTGTTTGTGGGCAATTGTGGCCAATGGGAACATATGGGTACCTAAATATAGAATTGGTGAGTTTTGAAACCTCTGAGACATTGGATCTAGGGGGATTTATCTGTTGGACCTGCCTCGAGGTGGGGGGTGGCAACAGTTCTGCAAGTTATGGCTTTCTCCAAAGAACAGCTTCCTTCTCGTACAATTTTGTATTTTCTTCCCTTCTTATTTTTCATTTTCTTAATAACAGTGAAAGAAATCCCTGGTGACTTTTTAAATGGAATCTGAATGGTTGGAAGAGTCTACTGAGGATCAGCAATGACAAACAGATGTTCATTTACTATGATCCAGGTTCCTGTCACAGCAGTGACCTCAACCCCCAGCTATATGCCAAGATGGAGAGTGCTTAGAATTATTAGACCCACTTTCCAGATGAAGAACTTAAGACATCTAGATATCCTCCCCGTCATACAGCTAATGTATGACCAGGTCTACGTTCAAGCTTACCAATCTGGTGCTGTGGTCACGGTTTAACATTTCTTACAATGCCTTCAGGACAGACATCAGATGAGGTCACAGGAAGGCTGACCTCTTGTTCTCTCACATTCTTCTCTTACATCTTCATAGCAACACTTCTCCCTTCCTCCAAAAGGTTTTTTATTTCTCTTTAAGGTGTGTGTGTGTGTGTGTGTGTGTGTGTGTGCGCGTGCATGTGTGCGAGCATGTGTGTAGGCATGCTTGAGTTTATGTGAACCACATGTGTGCAGATGGAATTAGGAGGTATTGGAGATTGTAAGATTCCTGGTGTGGGTACTGGGAACTGAACTCAGGTCCTCTGCAAAAGCAGACAGTGTTCGTAACAGCAGAGGCATCTCTCAAACCTTGGAAGTTTTTTTTTAATTTATATGTTGTGATATAGCATAAGACCATGAGGCTTTCTAAGGCGTTCTCTTTGTAGTGCTTGGTATAAAGTGAGGTCTCCCAAATGCCAACGGATTATATACTAAATCATATACTAGAGGTGTAGGATTGTATAACCTTGACGTGGACAAGGAAAGTCATTTCACTCACTCTTTCCTTTCAAAGATGCAACTTGGTTCTAGAAAGCAAGCGTATAGGAAGAATTCTGGGCTAGACAGAAGTTGAGCAGGGTAGGATTAAGAGAATGGGCATCTCAGGCTTGCAGGAAACATTGGCCTGGGTTGGACAAGTTGTGGTTGGCAGAGTTCCCAGACTCCAAACCTGGATCTTTCTCTCGGCACAGGTCATGTGCAAGAGAGAATCTTACTTTAGATAAATATTTGACTTTTCATCTCTGTTGAACTGTTCTCTTGGCCTTAGTCTAGGTCAGATAATAAAGTTGAGGGCAATTACTTATGTTCTTGGCCTCAAGTTGTACGTATGTTACTTATTGTGTGTATTTATATCTGGTACCACTTCCGACATCTCCACACCTGACACACCATAAGAAACCATGTTTCAGCTTCTTTCTTTTAGAATTTCTGTGTGACATAATGGTCTTTGTTGGGTCCTAAGCACCCTAAGCTACGAAATATACCTATCTCATATATCCGCACTAAAGATTCTCTGCAGCCTCCTTTCTTCGGGGTCATTGATTATCTTATGATGTATCTTTATTGGTTGGTGTTTTAGGATAATACTTAAAATTTTATTTCTTCCTGGATTTTTTCCTATTATTGCTGTGCTTCATATGAACAAATGGTCAGTAGAATTATTTATTCTTGTAGTATATGTTTACTGAATATAATACTTGACGATTTTCAGTGCTGAGCTTACACTAAGAATACTACTGTGATTTGATCCTTAATGTTCCCCATAGTCTCAAGTGCTTGGACATGCAGTCTCTGGCATAATGGAACTGTTTTCGTAGATTGTTGGGCCAGACTGGTAGAGGTGGATCACTGAAGGCTGACCCTCGAAGGTTCCAGCCTGGCCCTGCTTCTGCCCTCCACTGTTTACTTCCTGTAAACATGAGAAACCTCTGCCACACTCCCCTGCTGCCGTGAACTCCATCACATGTTCCTCGCCTCGATGAACCGAGACCTGACTGACAGCACCCAAGGGGAAGGTAAAGTGGGTATCCCGAAGAGGCAGACGGGCCTTACTTGTGGCCATC
Source organism: Micromys minutus (assembly GCF_963924665.1). Lineage (NCBI taxonomy): Eukaryota > Metazoa > Chordata > Mammalia > Rodentia > Muridae > Micromys > Micromys minutus. The sequence goes on along the minus strand of NC_137952.1, from coordinate 21,996,931 downwards.
TTAGCCGGCTTCTAGGAGTTCGGAAAGGAGGAAGCAAACTGATAATACTACTTTTCTCCTCAAATGGTTTCGTCTAATTCCACATAGTTACCAAAGTAATATATATTTGGGACAGAAAGAAAAACCAGCACAATGTAAAACTTCTTACACCCACAGAAAACCATTGCTGAATTGTACCTGCCTTTTGTTCGGCACTTTGCAGGCCACTGCTAGGTTTAACTACGGTTGAGGCTTCTCCACAGTTAAGGCTCACACTCTGAATATAGTTTTGTCGCACTTTTCCTGCTCAGAGACAGGTTAACATTTTCTATACCAGCTAACATCATGCAACATGCTTTTGATTGATGGACATGTTGGTCCTACAGTTTCCTTGAGCCACTTCCTAGTTGTGGATGTTTGAACTGTTATGAGTTAGAGCTTTGACACTCATGGTGAACTAACGTTATCAGTACGTGTTGTCAGATCTTCAAAGAGATAACTGCGAGCAGCTAATGAAAATGCCAAGATAATTTTTTTGTACTTGCGGCAGTGTGAGCTTATATAACAGGAAGATATGTACATCTGTTTACTGAGAGAAAGCGTGAAGACAAAAGTCACTCAGGAGTTCCTTCGTGCATGTGTGGTATGTGCATGTTGATATGTACGTGTGACCAATGGTGAACCTGTGCCGTGACACACACCGAAGTCGGAGCCCACCCTTCAGTGCTCCTCACCTTTCATCTTGTGTGAGACAGAGGCTGTCAGTGTCTCACCACTGCACACACCAGGGTATCTGGCACACCCAGGAGCCTCCACACACTCCTTTCTCTACCTGACTCCCCCGCATGGATGTATTGGGATTACACATATGTATCTATAGCAGATTCTCCGGTTTCACTTACGCTGCAAGTACTTTCTTCACCCACCGAGTCGTCTCAGCAGCCTACAGGCTCATTTTTATATTTTGCTTAAAACACTCAGAAAGTGTCACGTATGCGAGTTCTAGTGTGTGTGTGCATATGCACAGGCACACACCTATGTGCGAGTGAGAAGAATTAACGTCCTAACATGAGATGTCAGTACAAAGACTTTTGGTGCCTGTTACCCCTGAGTCTGAAGTGAAAAGGTTGTCCCAAATATTGAGGCTAAACTAATATACTACCAGGCCAAGGGACAATCCTATGATCCCTGTGAGAAAGCACACAAGTATATATAGTCTTCTTAAGTTAAATGAAGCTCATGTCTTGAACAAAAGATAGCTCTGGCCAAAGGAGTCATTTCTCTAGAACCACAGTAAGTAATCAGAGCTTAGCTGGTTAGTCCTGGGAAGAGGTGAAACTCCAAGTCCAGGTCACAGAGGTGACACAAAATCTGAACCACTGGGATTGGAGATGCTTCCTGCTAAGTCTGAGCTCAACCCAAAAAGCAAGTGGCTGAAATAGAAGCGTTGAACGTCATCAGATGTTTGAGGATAACAATGGGGTCAGAAGCACACTTAGGACTGCCCGTCCTTAGGAACAAACATTTCTAAGGGAGCCCTTGTGTGGCTTTTCATTATTTTTGTCAAGTATCTCTGAAATTGAAGTGAAGGTACATGTGATAAAGATAGCATTTGCTTCTCTGAGCCTGGGTGCTAATGAACTCCACAAGCATTTAGTTCTCACTTTGGTCTGTTTGCTCTTTCACCACACCTCTCTCTGGTGCTCCTGGGGTCCCAGGGTGTTAAGAGGAGGGTGGTTGGTACTTTCTCTAAAAAGCCTTTCCTAGGTGAGAAAACGCAATGATGTAAGAAATTCTATTTTTTAAGAAACTAGGTAGAAAAGATAACACATTAGCAAAGTGGGGACTGTGGGCAGGGGCTCCACCTTTCTTAAGGCAATACCTTGGGTTTTTTTTTAAGATATGCTAATTTAAATCATTTCATTTAAGAAGAAATGGGGAACAGAAGGTGAACTCTCCCTTCACTGCCTGCCCAGTTTGCGGAAATAAATGACAAACAGCAGGACAGTAGCTGAAAATGTAGCTTTAGAAGCAAAGTGCACTATAAAAATATTGGAGATCCATAGTAGAGCACATGCCGTGACCATCGCTCTCTGATTAGACTCTGATGCGTTCAGTCTGTATCTGCTGAGCCCACCCGTGGGTCCGACACTGAATTAGCCTCTCGGCTCTTTCCCATCTAGTTGCATGATCCGGGAAGTTGTTGAACCTGGCTAAGACTTGGTTGCTATGTCCGCAAAATGAAAAGAGCAAAATCATTGTTTTCGTTGGATTGTGAGAAGTTCTAGATTTGATGGTTTTTAAGGAGTTTCCTCATGACTCCTGATGCACACTCAGTGTTTTCTGAATGCTGGTTCTCTACTGCAATGGTGATCATCTGCTAGTGAGAAACTAGGTAGCTGTATTGAGTCACGGATATACTGAGCTCATCAGAGTCCTTTGTGTAAGAGGATACTAAAAATATGCAAGAAGGGACTTGAGAAAGGAAGACTTTTCCCCATCTCATAGTTCATTGCAGGCCATTCACCTAACTCTTACCATTAACTGGGTGGCATATGTCATTTGTTGGAAGCACACAGTAGAATCCAACTTTAAGAGGAAGACCCAGCAGCCAGTGTGCCAGGCTTCTTGCAGAAGGAGAAATATTCAGAGAAGACCTATGGAGGAACATGGAATATGACTCTGTTCTAAGATCTAAATAAACCTCTTCGATTTCCGTACAGCTTGTAGGATAAATAGGGTAGAAAACAACGATCTCACATGTGTCAAAGTGAGCTTAAGTCATTCTTTACATCTTCAGTGTCAGACACCCAGGTACAAACAAAGACCTCAAATCAAAGCCTCTTCTAGCTTTTCATCTCCAGATGCTAAAATGATCTGTGGTCAAACCAAGCCTGAATTGGCCTAGTCTTGCCTTGGTTACTAAACGTGTCCTATCAGTGAACTACAGTGAGACTGAGGATCTTGTCTGGTCCAAGACTCTGAAGGTAGAGGTGTGCTAATGGCAAAGCCACTAGAGTTCTAAAATGACTTTAGGGAGTCTAGGAGATAGAAGGACAGAGGTAAGAAAGGAAGGCATGAGGGACAGGGAGAGAATGCCACCATTGGATATCCACTACCACTACCATTGACTCGTTTAGAATGCTATGGCTGAAGTTGAGGGACTCCTGTCAGTTGAGCAGTGGATGTCTGGAATGTCCAAGCTATGCCTGGGCTGGGTAGGTGACTCTGTGAGATGACTGGTAGGTTGAGGGAACCTTTGAAAGAGTGCTTGAGAGATACTTGAAAGATTTGGAAATGTCTCAGCCTGTGTCAGACTGGGTCTCAACTGGTGGCCATATGTGGCAACATGTCTCAAAAGGCTTCCCCTTCTATCTTTAGTTCTTCTCTTCCTCCTTTTTCTTCTTCCCTTTATTTCTTTCCATTCAATAATCCTATGGGATTTCCACTTACCTTTGCTCTTTGAAGAAGGAGGAATTGCTTTCTTTGTTTTTTTTTTTTTTTTTTTTTTCTTTTTTTTTTTCATCTCAACACTGAAGTTTTAAATGATTATTTCTTTAAACAAATACACATCAGAAAAGAAAATTTCAGTCAGAGGGAAATGTGGACTTTTTAATCAAAAGAATCAATACAATAAGTGTCCTTAAGCAGGGCCTTTTCAACTCATTCAAGCAAGTCCATTGAGAGAAACCTGGCTTGGAGGATGAAACAGTGCAGCTCTTGTGTAGATTCATGGGCTCCCTGGACTGGCAGTCATTTCATACTAGCCCAGACTCTTGTACGTCCCCAAATTTTTTCAGCTTTCTTTCTGGGGGACTTCCCCACCCATGACTGAAGATCATAACCTTCCCTTTGTGAGAGATGGCCTCTGTCACCCAGTGGCCATCCCTGCTTGAAAGTTCTTCCTTAGGGCAAGTTAGAAACTGCTTCTCTCAGTGAAGGTACCTTCCAGATATCAGCATCCAGAAAAAGGAATCCATTCTCAGATTTCCTCTATTCAGACTCACCCAGGTTCACTGTCTGAGGCTGAGCGAATTGCTGTATGCTTTCCTCTAAAGAAAATTGCCACTCCTGCGATGTTTGAGACAATGTGCCCAATAGGAATCTTGAAGGTTTTGCAGTAGAAAAGGCAGCGCAGTAGCCAGGCAGGAGATGTGCAGACTGGCATCTGTGGTTCTCCCTCTTTGCCAAGAACAAAAATGGAAAGGGTACAGATGAAAATGGCCATTAAAATACAAGTGGGAGGGTCATTATCTATCCCCACTCACAGGCAGTGGTGATTGTACTAGATCCATATTTGGAAAAGCGGGTAACTTCGATGTTCATTCAGAATGAATTGGTATCAGATAACCACAGTCCCATATGCTTTTTTTTTTTTTTTTTTTTTTTTTTTTTTTTTTTTTTTTTTTTTTTCTGTTTTGGTTGCTAGGCACGAGAAATTCATGAGACGTTGGCTAAGTATGCTTGACATATTTTTGCATGTGAATCGTAAATATTGGCTGATTCCTTTCAAGAGCTGCTGTCATTCAGAAAGAGATGCTGAGTGAAGCCTTCCTTCTTTCCTTAGGAAGAATGGGGCTTTCAGTAGACAGGGTGTGGGAGACCAGTCTCTAGTGTGGAGGAAAGAGTAATGAAAATGAACAGTCCTTTTCCTCTGTGTGGCATTTTGCTGTTAGCCATACAGTACCAACCCACAATCGTATTTGATGTTCATGCTTCCCTCTGAGGTAGGCATTAGGGCTGGCAGCTATCTCCATCCCAGGAATAAGGGTGCATGCACCAGAGCACAATGATGACTGGAAAAAGCAAAGCAAACAAACAAACAAGCAAATGAAACAAAAACAAAAACCCAGCAGTGGGAATTTCCTGAGAGTGATAGGTACATCCTGGCATTTCGGGGGCTGATCCCTAAGTGTGAGATAATAAGCCCCATCACCCTCTAAGCCTCCAGTTTCATTTCTTGTCATGTTTTCTTCAGTGATACTTACATAAATATCCTTCAGGGGAGGGAGGGAGGAAAGCAGAGAGAGAAGGGGGAGGGAGAGGGAGAGAGGACAGCGACTGTCATCAGGGTGTCAGGCTGGGGACCTGCCATCTCATTGAACAAAGCTCCATTCATCTTCAACAGTGTCCAGAGTGCAGCTATAATCAAGGATGATGTGACTATCCCCAGGCTCAGGATAGCTCCCTGCCCTTAAAGAAAACAGGGAGAATGAATCCCTTAGCACTAGCCTGGTTACCAAGGTGTTACTTGTGAATCATTAACCAGAGGCAGAGAAAATGAGAGTAGGTCAAAACAAACAAATCCTGACAGTGAGGCCTCTAAAAATGTATCTCAGGTCATCATTTGGGCATTAATCCTACCTGGTTGTCACAAACAGGCAGTATGCAGGAGGTGGGAGAGGAGGACTGTGTTTTATGCTTCAGAGAATTCTAATGAGCCTTCCAATATTGGGCACTTTTCAGTAGACCTGTAAAACCATTCTCTTTGTTGTATTTCCAATTTCTCTCCCTTTCTCTTTCCATCACACACACACACGCACACATACACACACACACACATACCTTTCCCTTCCCATAGCACTGTGTGTGAATTATGACAGCCAAAATTATTGATCTCATTCTTTTTGGTCCTGCAATTTTCCACAGAGATGCTTTGCACACCACACTGCAGACCCCAGTCTAATGCTGAAGAGCCCACAGTATTGGTTTTTCTCTTTCTGGAAGTTTGTAATTTAAATAACCACCAGGAAGTAGGAAGAATGTACATGCACACAGTAGTGGAAGCTGGTTGCTGCATACGTGGAGATGGGTTGAGCTAGTCCACATTATATCCACAATAAAAGCTGTAAAAAGACACAGCATCAAGGTGGACTTGTTTGAACCCCATACCGAAAGTCTATGTGAGCACTGGAGTATTGACTTCAATTATAGCTAGCAGACCCAGCTAAGCTACTTCCTAACAGTAATGCCACAGTGCATAGAACCTTCTTGGCACCTCCTCATCTGGAAAATTAAAGAGGCAGTAGCTACCTCATTAGGTTTCTATCAGCACTAATCAAGGCAACTTTATTGTTTCTTAACAAGTAGTAAAATGACACCTATAGAATTTTTAAAGGGGGATGTAGTGTAAGGATGATTGGGCATTTGAACGCTCAAGGATAAATGTCTAGTTGACGCTCACAAATGAACTGTAATAGAGGCTCAAAGAGCGTGACATCTATACACGAGTTTACATGTCTCTATGCATCGTCTTTCTCTTCTCTCTTATTCACAGACCAACTCTCTGTTTGCCAGTCTGCACAAATGAAAACTTGTTTTCAGCTCCCAGGTTTTTACATGTTCTCAATTCAACGGAGTCACCACGCTAGGTTTGGATCTCCTATTAGGGATTCCAAGTCTTCTGAGGGATTCTCCTCCCCAACCCCCATTCACCTTAAGAGTTATGTTTCCACATTCAACAATTAAAGCTAGGTACTGAGTCATGGTGAGTCAATGTAGAGCCTCTGATGGCAGTCATGTGGATGGCGCCAACAAGAAGGGGGTCCAGTAGGCACTAGAGTAATTCCTAAGCAATGATTTTTGTAGAACATTGTTGGTGCTGGGAAGACATTGTGGTAGTAGTCAAAACTAAAATGCTTGGGGAATAACAGTAATTAATAGATAAGTGCTGGGTTCTATTCCTTTGAGCTGAACCTCCTTTATATCTTCAGGGCAGTGTCTAAGGTTATCCCATCTATGGGGTAGAGGACTAGGATTAACTCTGATAATTTGTGCCAGATTAAAATATACAAGGTGAAGAACCTTAGAGGATTATCAAGCAAAGAGGTAGAAAAGGAAGAGCTTGGGCTGTAATTTTAAATGGAGTGTCCAGCAAGATAGTGACAAACAGTTCTCAGCAAGAAACCAGTGAGTGAACCCTGTTCTTTTTTCTTTGGTAGAACATTCTAAAAATAGCAGGCCAATGAGTGACAGAGGCCTGTGTTAGGAAGAAGATTGAAAAGTTATGGGTAGCTAGGACTGAGTAAGACAAAGCTGGTATAATGAGAGATGTGTGCACCTGCTGGCCTTCCCCATACCTTCACAAATTTCCTACTTGGGAAATATCAGAAGTACAATAAGATGTTAATGAGCTTCTCTGTTCCTCTAAATAAGCCAACTGTAGTGAGAGAAAGATATGCTGAGCCAATTCTTATACTATAATCCTAGCAAGAAATAATAGAGTGGATCCAGAAGCAGAGGTGTGTCTGTCTGTCAGCACAGAGCTCAACTCCAGGGTGCTGTTCTTCCTCAGGAAACTGAGAAAATTGCACAATACTGATAGGAGAGCTTGGGTTTCAAGAAGGGTGAATGAATATCCCTTTACATACAGCTAGGCAGGATTCATTGAAGAAAAAAAAAAAAAGCAACTGCGTAACCATGTTAGAAGATGCTAATATATAACCTTTTCAGTGCTTAGTTCTGCATGGTAGTCAGGAGATGGTCAATACAGTTAATAGAAGAGAAAGTCTCATCCATCACATGATTGTGCCCCATGGCTCTTTCTGTGATGATCACTGACAAGTGTTTTGAATGTGAGCATTAGCTAATAAAGTGCACAAAGAATAGGGTAGGGAGATGTGGAGCGTGCGTTAAGAGAAATCCCTCCTCTCTTCAGAATCTTGCCCTTACACTATCTATACTGTTAACCAAAAGCCCACATGGGTACGGTCTTTTTCCGAAGCTCTGATGTATAGGAGTTCAAAACTGCAGTTTGCTCATGTGTATTAAATACTCATGTACTAAAAGGAACACGGTGGAGCTTTTTTGTTTGCTTGGTTTTTTTAATTTTTATTTTTTGTGATGGAAGCCAGACGTTAAACATCTGTCAAGCATCTGGATAAGACGAAGAGAAGCATATAATTTAGACAGAGAAAAATAAATTATAAGGAGAAACACAGCAAATCCAAACCTCCTGTAGCAGGTGGTCCAGGAACAGTGAAGGGGAAGAAAATACCTCTTAAATAATCTAAATAACGAGAGCTTGCTTCCTGCCTTCTAGAATAACTGGTTATGATGGTCAGAAGAAAGGACCTCTTTTAGAGTTCATAATAATGATTCTTCTCAGAGAAGAGCCACTTCTAATGTAATTTATGTCTCTCTCTACATTCGTGTGACAAAATGCAAAAACATCTACAAGAAAGATGATTATACTAAGGAATACAGCAGGGGCAGAGGAAGGGCTCTTTAAGTGTCTTTTCCTTACTTGTACATTTTGGTACAATACCATAAGGTGTATTTACTTCTCTAATTATGGTACTGATTTTTCAAGAGAAAAGGGTAAAATATACCAGATTCCATTATATGATAAGGTATTGTGAGTTTATTTTTAACACATACAAATTTGTCAGTTATTTTCCCATGTGTGTGTGTTATGTTTCTTGTTTCTACCATCTACCTATCATCTATATATCTATCAATTATCTATATCCATCGCCATCTATTCACCTGTCTGCTCTAGTTTTGAGGTTTTTGGGTTTTGTTGTTATGTTTTGTTTTGCTTTTTGGTAAGAAAAAGCAACTTTGAGAAAAAGGAGCTCACAATTCCAGGATACAGAACATCATTGCAGGAGAGCCTAAGAGGGAACTTGGAACATCCTGTCACATCCACAGTTAGGAGCAGAGAGAGACAGGAATGCATACATGCTGCCCTGTTGGGCTTGTTTAGCCTGCTTTATACAGCTCGTGGCCAGCCCAGGAAATGCTTACTTGAAATGGATCTCTCCATTTCTATTAACCCCTACTAAGAAATCTACTTGTAGGTATCCACACATGTCAACCTGATCTAGACATGTCTTCACTGAGAGTCTCATCCCAGTTGACCTTACACTGTGTGAGGCTGAGACAGTGTGTCACGTTGAGAGTAAAACTTAACCATCACCCCATTCAAATGCAAAACACAAAAGTCAGGTCTGACATATCTGCCTGCAAATTACTCCTATACCAATCACTTTCCTTAAAGGTAAAAAACATTATATGCTTCTCTTTGAATATTGAATAAACATCTACATTGTTCTTGTATTGCCTCTTTTGCTTAAAGAAATAACAGGATGTGACTGCATAATTAGTACTGTGTCTTATTTTTCCCTAAAGGCTACATAGTTTCCTACTACTTTCTACTATTTCTGTAGGTTATTCCCCTCACTTCAGTGATGATGGATATTTTTGGTTGTTTCTAAGTTTTAATCATTGCAAACTCTACCTCTGGGTGTTAAGCATTATATAAAGACAGTCAGTTTAGACACTGCTCAATTTGCTGATAGATAACACTTTACAATTGAACTGAAAATGTGGAATGACAGCCTTGTGACTCAGCCTGATGTGATGGGGGGGGGGGGGTAACAACATGCCTTCGTTTTCCACCACCAATTCCCAGGAAGTAAATTAACAGTGTCAGATGCGCAAAGTAAATGAGTCTTGGCCCTTAAAAAATCAATTTTCAATCTTTCATTCACCTAAATGGGATAAGAATAAAGAGGAGAAAAGCATTATTCATAGTTATGAAACACATTCAATGCCATTTGGTTTAATATGTAAAAGGAGCTGCAAGATGTAGAGAGGCCACATTACGCTATTTATGTTAACCATGTTAGTTACTACATAGTTCACAGTCAGAACTGGCAACAGAAATCCATGTAAGATTCAGAAGATGAAAGAGAGACAGAGCCAGGTCTCATGAAGCATGTGTGGGCATTATTGAGGGGATGGACATAGGTATCAGCTGCATTCCAGTGAATGTTGACCTTCCTCCCCTGCTCTTAAACCATCTTTCCTTCCTAGGGCCCTACTGACCAGTGACACTGTCCTATACACTGCACAGTGCTTCGCTGTAACCCACACTGCTGCTCAGCACCACAGCTCCTTAGAGCTCAGGAGTTCCTCCTGCCCTGCCTCACTCTGTCACCTGGATATCCTCCATTCCTGGAGTTTCCTCATCAGGTCCAACATGTCCTCTAGCCAGTGTTTCAACAAGAAAGTTAGGGATATTCTCTAGAAACACATGGCTCCTCTTCCAGACTTTGCCAGGCTCCTCCCACATTTGTTTAGACTCTTGTTCCTATACCAACTCCCTTCTCCTTCTACACCATATTAGCTGGCCTTTCCTACCTAACACTGACTGTTACTAGACAGCGCTAGGCACTGTTAAGCACATCCTTCCTAAAGTACCATGTTTATTCCTTGACTCTGGGTGGTAACCAAGAAATGTAAAGCTTCTAAAGGCAATAATGAAACAATAGTGGCTTCCCATAGGTTTGTGATGAGTCGGGAGAAAGGAAAGCAGCTTAATCTCACATCTAAAAGATTTTTGTTTTTTGAAGTCTTTGGGAAATGTCTAAATTCTCAGCTTGAGATGGTGTAGTTTGGTCTTGCTACAATTCAAAGGGATGGAAAATAACTCTTCCAGTCACACCCAGTCACACCATGCTGAAGCCACATGTCACTCAAGAAATGGCACACTAGCTCAGTTCACTGTCTCAGTCCCATCCTGCTTTTTGTTTTGGTGACCGAAAAGTAGAGTTGGATTCTAGTTTATTAGCTAGAGGGAATATATCTTCTAGCAGCCTTTTCCAAGACCTACTAAGCTCCTTTTACTCCCCTTTAGATCAAAGACCAGTACAGATATCTTGGATGACTTTGCCTGCTTAGGGGTTGTCACATAAAAAACCAAAGCACAGATTTAGATTTTTTTTTTTTTTTGATTGCTTGTTTCAATACTAGATGTGAATCCCCAGTCTTCTAATGACAGACAAGTGTTCTAGCACTGAACAATATTCCCTAGCCCTACTGTATGTGTGTGTGTGTGTGTGTGTGTGTGTGTGTGTGTTTGTGTGTCTGTCTGTGGTGTCTGTGTGTGTCTGTTTGTGCTATGTGACCATGTTCGTGTGGATGTGCATGCAGTTGGAGACGAGAGGGTAATGTAAGTTGTCTTCCTTGTTCATACCCCCTTTTAGTTTTTGAGGCAGGATCTCTCATTGAACCTAGAGTGCATCAATTCAGCTACACTGAGGTTTGCTTTTTAACATACACAGGCCTAAATGTGTTTGTTATCTGATGACTCAGCCTCCCAGAAGCTGGAATTCTAGCCCTATACATCTACATTTAGTGTATACATTTTCAGTATGAATTTGCTGGGTCAATACTTGGGGTCAACACACTGCTGGCTGTATTTCTTTTACGTGAGACCTACTGAGTTATCTTTGCTCTTTGTTATGGTAAAATATGTAATCCAAAATGTGTCATTTCTAACTATTTTAATTATTCTATTCAGTAGCAGTATTTACAGTCACAATACTATTGTATAACTGTTCTTACCGTCTAGTTCCAAACCCTTATGACCCCAAATAGACGCTTCATACTACTGTGGGCCTGTGTTTTGGAGGCCTCACACAGAGATCTCTGGTCTGGCTAGGTACACAGGTTCAGGCAAGAGGAAGAAGAGCAGGGAGGGGGAACCGGTTCTGCCACCTCCACTGCTGGTGATGCCCTGCCTCTGTTTCTGCCTGCTGCCACAGGATATTGAGCCTGGCTGAGCTAGCAGAAGACAGGTTAGATGGTGAGGGGTGCAGGGGAGCTTCTGGCAGTGATTTTGGGAGAGCAGATCTCTTTCCAAATGGCGGTGTTACAGCTTTTATGACAGAAGCTCTCAGATGATGGAGTAATTCCTGCACACCTTTAATCCTTCTGGACAGGCTTCGTATATAGAGTTTTGGATGGGTCAGGGTCTGACCACAGGTACGTTGTCCTATTGTCTTGGCCTGAGAGCTTGGGAATACCTCATCTACATATTTGGGGGCGTGGTCCTGCTTCTACGTGATTGGTCTGTCTTGAGCCTAGTGAAGTGTGGTCACGTCCTTACCTGTGGAGGAGAGACTTGGGATGCTGTCCTAGGTGACTGAGCTGTCTATAGGGGGCTGTGGTGGACTGTAGAGGGACCTGATCTTCTAGGAGATTAGGAAGCTTCCTACTATCTTAGGATCACTTGGGGCTTCAATTCATCTCTACCAGAAATCAAGACACCCTTCACAGGCCCCATAGCTTACTGGGTATTAATTCTATTTCTCCTCCGCTTCGGTGAGTTTGTCTCCTCTAGATGGTGTATATAGGTGATGTCACATAATGTTTGTCCTTTTGTGTCTGACTTGTCTGATTAATTCATTTTATAGTTAACTTTTTTTAAAAAAAGAAGTGTGAAAGAGTAGAAGTCTCCAAAATAGTAGGACGTTATTTAAATATGATGCTTTGAAAATGCAAAGCAACGAAGAGGTAAGTACACCAACATACATGTATTCAGTAGTATTGTATACTGGTGTATATTAATTGTGGATGACTAGGTTTTACAAGAGCCTTTCAAGCACAAGTATAATGCACTTTGAGAATATCCCACCTGTTTACTCACTCCTTTAATTTTCTTTCCCCCTTCTCCATCCCACTCGTTCCCATTGGTTTCCCTACATCATTTTTTCTTTTTTTTTTTCATTTTTGACATCTCTGGGTATATAAATACATGTGTGTGCGTGCTTGGGTGTATATACAAACATAAAATATAGACATACAACATATATATGATATAAGCACTCTTGATTTTATGCATAGGTCGTAAAACTATATATGTATCTAAACTACATATGCACACTTAATTTTATTTATCCATATAAAATAAAATCCACAAATAAGAGAAAATGTGGTATTTGTCTTTCTAAGACTGACTTAATTAAAAAATAGTTAAATGCTCAATATTCTTTAAAGCAACCTCCATTCAGATGAATCATCAATGATGTATTTCTATATTTGCATTGTAACAATAGAGGTCACAGAGTTATTGATATCAATGTTATTTAAGGTTCCCAAGCCCTCCTACTTCATAATGGTCTTCAAGTTTTTAAACACATCTTCATCAATACACGAGGATAACATGTCCATGCATCTTTAAGGCATGATTAATCCCTTTTGACATTTCTCTTCAGCTGTTGTTAGAGGATGGGTTGGCTTTGCTTGTGGCTGCATTGACAATAGCTTATCTCTTTCTCTTCCATTCCTGAAGGAAAATTGTCATAATGAGAAACCACCATTAAATAAACCATGTACATTACAGGGCTGTTTTTTACTTCTGAGAGAAACAAAAGAGGCTGACCTTGCAGTCAGAATGAATTTATACTGAGCAAAGAATAGGCAAGACCTAAATGTAGAGTCTCGTTTGTGTATTTATTAGCATTTGTTATTCTTGTCTAAAGCAAGACATTTCTCCAGAGCACACAGCAACAGGAAAGGAGCCCTGCTCATCCAGGTAAGCAAAATTATCTTTTCATGAACTCTCAGTACTTTAATGGTATAATTTATAGCTAGGCTTAAGCAGTCATTTGTTCCCTCACTCAGTAAATACAAATTGCACAAGATAGTTTAGTAGTTATTGTCAGCTCTGTCCAGCATGATACCCACCATGTGTTATTTTTTAAGTTAAGCAAATCAAATGAAGTTAAAAATATCTTCGTTTCTAATTTGCTCAACAGCCACACAAAATTGTTGTTCCATATTGGACAACATAGCTGGTAAACTGGTTCCTTCACTGCACAAATGTCTGCCAGTATGAAGTATAAGAGAATGTCAGAAGAGATTTTCCTTCACAGAGCTTGTGATCTAGTGGAGTAGACTGTGTATTTATAAAAGGTGTGTAATTCTTATTTGTTTCCACAATACATGACAACAGGGAAGTGTTGTAGCTGTTCTTCTGGAGGCATGTAGTATGTGACATGAGGCGGAACAAAAAAAAATCATGTGTCTGGTATTTATCGTGTTTCCACCTTCCTTGCCTCTGAGGGTATGGAAGGGCAATAGCATTTGTTGGATGTGTTTGATTTGTAAGAAGTGGGAGAAAAACTGAGCAAGGAAGAAGATAGGAGGAGAGGGCAAGAAGCCAGATTTCCAGAATCTAGGGCCAACGGGGTGGGGGGAGTTGTTGGGAAGACATGAAAAGAAAGGTTCTGAACAACCGTGAAGTATGACGAAAGCATGTAGAAACTGTCGGCTCTCTCCTTACAGCTGCAGAGAATGTGAGGAAAGAGTGATTCTGAAGTCAGTATTTTCTCACTGTATTCTGTTCTTTATTGTACACTGCTTTGAAGTAGAATGATCCGAGTCCTGTAAAATGTGGTTTCTGCACCTTTAGTGCTTCCTTGCAAGATAAGATACTTTGTCTTTAAGACGTTGTGTAACATCCCCCCATCCCCCCCACCTCTAGCACTTGACAGCCATCATTCCACCCCCTGCTTCTGCATCTGTGTTGCGTGTTTCTGTTTTCATTTTACCAATGTGCACCTTGCAAGTTACCCAGGGTTATACATATGATACATAATTGTCACTCCAACACCCCTGGTTTCAGTTACTGAGTTCAAGTCTCAAAGCAAGACGGACTGACCCATGATAAAGTGCTAAGAAAATGCAATGAGCATTTCAAAGAGCCTGGGAGCCCGAATAAGCAGATCATTGTACTGAAGTACTTGTTTTATGCTTCACGAAGAAGGTCCAATATAAGATGACTTAGGAGGACTCCGAGATGGTGAGCAGTGTGAACAACAGCCAAGGCTACAGGCTGCTATAGGGAACACATGGTTTATGACATTCTCAAAGGAGAGCCAACTATGGAAATGGCAACACACACACACACACACACACACACACACACACACACACATACCCCTTTCATAGAATTGCTGTTACTAAGGTATACACTGATAGTGCTTAGCTAGTACTGAAATTTCAGACTAGTTACAGATATTCAGTGTTCTCAGCATCTCCATACCTGCTCTCTACGAAACCTTATGGTGGGATGGCTAACTTTATGTGTCATTTTCACAGGTCCCCCAGGTGTCCAGGTACTTGATCAAGCATCATGACGCCGGGTATGTCCTGGAGGTGCTTTGCAATGAACCTGATATTAGAATCAGTGGCCTGGGAATAGCAGAGTACCTCCTGGTCTGGATGAGTACTGTGTGTGTTAGGCAAACTCCTCATATGACAGGATATCCAGGGAAAACGCATCATTTATTCTGACATGTTTCAGAGGCTTCAGTCTGTGGAAGCATGGTCAATTGCTTTACGCCTGTGGCAGCACAGTGCATTGTGATGGAAGTGGAGGCAGGGGAAATCTGTTCACCTCCCAGTGCCCATGAAAGGAAAGGATAGAAAAGAATTAGCATGTTAAGAATGTCTTGAAGGTATCACCCTTAATTTCCTTTCTTGAGAGGCCACCTGCTCAGGATTCCACTTCCAGAGAGAATATGGTCTCTGCAGGGAATCAAACCTACAAAGTAGGCCTGGCCAGGATGGATAGCCAGCACTTAGATTACAAGCACACACTACCTACTATACATGGCTTTTTTCTACATGGGTTCTCAAGATTAAACTGAGGTCCTTCTGTTTGTGAGGCAAGCTATGTTTCCAACTAAGCTATTCCCCAGCCTCTACAGCTACCCGTTTCCTGAGACTTTTATTTTGTTTTTATGATGAAACAAAATTAGAGCTTACTTAAAATACAGTTTTTTTTTTACATTTTTATTTGCTTTTGGTTTTATACACTGTTTATTAGTTTTTAACTTAATGGGGGTGGTGCACATATCTGTGTGCTTTCATGCATGTACAACACAGCAAGCATGAAGGTTGGAAGACAACTTTTGGGAATGTATAGGTGTGTAAAATCAAACTCACGCCCTTAAACTTGGCAGTAACAAAGGCTGTAACCCACTGAGCCATATTGCTGGCCCAGAAAGAGCTTTAATATAGATTTAAACACGAGCATTAAAGAAGAGCAAGGAATGTTCCAGAAGCGAGCACTGTGTATCCAAGACAAGCATGTGGGTGACTTAAGAGAGAGATCTGTGCCTTACCAGACATTCAGGATTTCCAAAGAAAAGCAGTGTCCAAAAAGCATGATTTGGGAGTAACAGAAAAAGGAGAAAGAGAAAGGCAGATGGAAGAGTCAGGGAAGAATTGGGACCAGACTTAAGCTGAGAGTGTTCTTCTCCTGAGTCAACCTGGCATCACTGCAAGTAGAATCCAATTAACCCAAAATAGCAAGCCAATCAAGCTCCAAATCTTAGCTGAGCAAGGCAATTTGGTCCATTGAACCAGACCTGGGTTAGTGCATCTCAGGCAGAATATGGCTCAGCTATGAAGATTTGGAACTTTTAAAAACAGAATACTATGTGGAACAGTTAGGCCATGAGTCATGGGGAGATTAAAGCAAACAAGCAAAAACCTCCAGACACCAAGATTTCATGCTTTGGATGGAAACATAAATATGTTTTAATACTCTAGATTTGAAAATGGAATCATCTCTCTAAGACTTCCCAAAACAATAATGCCCAGAGGATGAAGATATACCCAGATTAGCCCCCACACTCTGAGAACTAGATTCTGGAAAAGACTTTAGTGAGTTTTATTAGAATGAGGCAGAACCCACATCCTTCCCTTTCCCCTCTGCTTTGGAGGAACTCAGGTGTATGCATTAGGGGCTTTTCTCCCTTTCATATTCTTTTAGTCCCTCTCTCCTCCTTGATTTTGTCATTTTCTATCCAGGATATGTTCCTTAAACCAGCCCCCAACATGCTGGGTGCTGCATAAAAAATTCCAGAGCTCAGGCTGCATCTGCATTATCCTGCAGTATGGGACGACTTCTACATTTTTGAAAATTTGTGACTCACGGTCTTGTACCACCTCCCAAAGAATACCAAGATAAATGTTCAGACGCCAGGATATATGCTGTGCAGAGGGATGCTATGCCCTGTTCTGCCTTTTATCTCCTAGGAAATGAAGTTATTAGTTCCCAGCCATAAAGCCTAAACTGTTGGCTTAAAAGCAAAATTACACATAATATGCATTGAGTGTCAATTGTATACTTAGAGAGCAGGGCCGAGAAAGAGAGCTCATACAGTTGTCACCGCAGTTGGACAGACAACTGTTTTATGGCAGGGCCAGATAAGGGAGGGGAAGGAGACAGCTTGGGATGCCAAAGTTCAGCCTTCAGTTATGCACTCAATGCACAACAGCTGAGTGCATGAGCCATTCACATGCCAGCCATATTTCTTGAGTGTCTTGTTTTCTACTCCATTTGGCGAGTTTCTCTCCTACCTCCTGTTGGGTGGAATCTCATTCTTTTATGTCTTTAAGAGAAGCCACTGACAGCTGGGACAGAGTGAACAATGCTTTAGGTATTTGAGCATTTCAAAAGGAGATATTGAGCAGCAGACAGATCTGGACTAAATCTCCTGGACTCAAGCTCTTTTCTCAGCATATCATTATTACTTGATGCTCTCAGCCTTGAGACTAGAAGGTCTGAAAAAGTTAAGTCCAAGACATTCATCCCATGATCTGATTGGGGGCAATGCAACATAGTGGTACTGAGATGACATGAAAATTATCAACTACATGATTGTGCACGCACACACACGCACACACACAAAATCAGATATTTGATAAGAACAATAGGTTGAATATGAGGAAAGTACATGAAAAATGAAATTGTTAGTTTCATGCTATAATACATAAAAATATAGTTTTTGGAATTTGCTAAGCTTCTCCTGAACTCCGTTCTTACTTCATATAAATGTTAGCTATAGATATGCTTTTGAGCTGTACAGTCGGTGTCCTCTTTGGAAGGATAAGCATGGAGGGCGAGGGAACCTGTCTCATGCAAATGTTGCTAGCAAAGCATCCAGGACATAGGAGTGTTCCATAAAGAGGATGATCATGATGGTTATTACCACCATAATCTACATGTGCACATTAGCAATGGCGATCCTTATGAGGTAAGTCTGGAGTTCCCATAAAGAATGCAAAGTAAGTTTACTTACATACACATAATGTTCTATGTAAACTGCTTTATGGTCAGCAAAACAAACCCAGCTCACAAACATAAATGTGTGTTTTTTCTCCTCTGCAGCACCTAGATTCAAATGGTACATATATACTTTAATATTCTAGAAGTACTAATACATGTGTGTATAAGAGAAAGGGGGGGAGAGGATGGGGAGATGAAGAGGGAGAGAGGGAGAGGGAGAGAAACACTAACAGAGAGACAGAGTAATGGGAGTGAATGCAACCCAAGTACAATAATATGCATGTATTAAAACGTATGGTGAAACCTACTATTTTGTATGCTAATTTAAAAATTAATGAGCCAACAAAAATACCAAAAATTCTTGAAGAATATTCTTCCTAAAAACAGTAATTGTCTACACAGGCATCTAGACTCTCAAGCTTTTTGAAGAAAAGGGTACTGTCTAGAACAGTTATAGGTGAGTCTTGGAAATCTAACTGTATTCAGCAATAAAGATCAAGTCCTAATGCATATGTGTGTGTTAAAAAAAAATTGGCTAACAAGGTTTGTTCCTTTTGATAATTTCTGAGCCATGCTCTAGTTACCACCAAATGCCAAACAGCATTTATTGTCCTAGCCTGCTGAGCTTCCCTCAATGGTTCCAATAGAGTCCTTACTGAAATGCCAGAGCTCGAAGGCAGAGAGTTTGAATCCCCTGGTGCCAGGTTATTCTTGGCAGTCATGTACCTTGGCCCAGATGGGATCATGAAACTCTGTCCTCTTTATTTGTGGCTGGAACCACAATCTGTGGGATGTAACCTTGCCATGAAAATCTCACTGGTCACACCTGAAGAACCTCTGTGTAGAGTGAGGTATGGAATCATTGTTTTTCAAATTATTTCCTTCAAATGATAGAATTCTTCCATTAAATAAGGAAGTATCCCAAGATGACAAACTTAACATTCTTTTATTCTGGTTCATAAGCTTATATTTATGTACAGGGGACTATTGGAACCTCTATTTCTCCAGGTACTTACTGTCATGAATATTAACATACACACACACACACACACACACACACACACACACAGACACGCTCAAGCTTGGTACTGGTTGGTATTGTGCTGTACTACAGGATTCCTTGGTTCTTTTGACATTTATTTAAAACTCACTGCATGCAAAAATTCTAAGATAGACTAAACTCTATTTTTCAACATTTATGTGGGTAATAAAAAAAATCCCTGAGTCTAAGGACAAGAGAGAAATAGAGTCTAGAAGAGAAGCCAAAGCTCAGAGATGGAGAACTGAACACTGAGGAAACTGCTAAATATCAATAGTAGAGTTGGAAGGCCCTCCGAGGACAGACGAGTGGACAGGGATAGCTTCTCAGCTGAGTCAAGAGCAAGAGCCGTAAGTACACTGGAAGCAGTGTTTGAGCACACTCTAAACAAGGTCTCCTTGCTCAGGTGTCTCTGAAGTACCAAGGAGACTTTCCTTCCATGTCAGCAAGGCATTCTTGCTATGTGGTTTGTTTCCAATGGGAGCCCAGAAAGAGGCATAGAAGATGGGCAGAAGAGGGAGCACATCAGGAAGAGCTCAATTTTCTATTCTCAGGAGTCTAATAAGACTCATAAATGCTTCTAAATAACTGTTTATATCTGTAAAGTACACACTGACAGCATTTAAAAATTCTTCAGCACTGACTCCTTTTCTGGGATATGTTAAAATATATCCGACATTTGGCCCAATATTTTCATTGTCTGATGTTTAGAAAGATTATGTCTTTAAAATGGGTATGGTTAAAGGAGTTAAAAGAAAAGGAGGAAATGTAAAGCAAAATTGGGTTTGGCACATGTATTGGCTGGAGCAGGATCAGGGAGTACACGTCCTATCCACTTTCAAGGTCAAGCCAAGAACATGCGTGAAAAGACACATTTCAACCTTTTATATGTCACACTCATGCCCATCTTATGTACTGGAAGCTGCAGATTGGTCACACTCTCATAGAGTCTGTAACAGAACCTGTAAATAATCTTCTCTAATCCAAAATGTACATTCCTGTGTCTAAGAGGGACCAACACTCAAATTGAGCAGAAAGCCTTGAGGTTGGGACACTTCCTCCTTCTCATACATCTCCTAGTTTTTTGGGAGATCAGATCTTATGTAATTTAGGTTGTCTTCTAACTTCTACTCCTAAACATCCTATCTCCCACTCCCAACCCCCTACACACACCTCCAGAGAGATGGAATTACAAGAGCACCATCAAAGATAGGTTCAAAAGTTGGCTTCCTAACTCACACTAAGAACCCTTTTTTCCCCTCTGTCCACAGTACATCTTGGGACGGCAGTCATTAAAGATCTTAGGGAGCTGCTCCAGTTGACTACAATGAGGAGCTGGGCAGGGAGAGCCACAGTCTCTGCTAGTCATGGAATACCTCCTATGTCTCCCTCTCTCCCTCTAACCCATTTCCCATCAACACACAGCACGTCATCCTTAAGAGGCCTTATTAGGGAACACTAGCAGCCAGTTGACACACCCTCCCCAATTTAAGGATTGAATAACACTCATGCCCAGTTCTCAACTTCAACGGCTGCTGATCTTTGTGGTGCTTCCACTATGGTGCAAAGGCAGCAAACATAACACTGAGTGCAGTCAGGGGCAGTGGGCTGGAATGGCAAGGCAAGTGAGGTGGTGGGGTGGATTTCTTGCAAGAGCACACCTAAGAAACTCCATTGGCACCAATAAGTCCAGTGTCCCTGTGCCTAAGGCCTCTCTCTACTGGACCCCACTCACCTATTGGCTCCTTTTTCTCAACAGGCCACACTTCAGTGAGTGCAATGTTGGCCTGTGTGGGTGCCACCCTGTGCACTGCCCCTATGAAGCGCAGGCACCAGGCATCTGTTCCCGCTGCCTGCCTAAAATAGACCATCTCATTGTGATGGACTAATCCTTTGGCTGCTGTCCTGCCCGGGTCACCAGCTCAGCTTGCACAGAGTGCGGAAGGGGAGGGCGACAGGGGCACTTAACTCATTCAGCACATTCCCTCTTCAGTCCACAGAAGTGGCCAGCTGCTCAGTCCTTCTGTGGAAACTGAGAAGGGGTGGCAGGTGGCTGGGCTGTCCTCCAACAAGGAGATCAGTTGCTTCCTTTTGTGGCTTCTGGACTCCTGGGGAGCAGAGAACCTATGGGATCTCTCTCTCTCTCTCTCTCTCTCTCTCTCTCTCTCTCTCTCTCTCCCTCTCTCTCTTCTCTCTCCTCTCCTCTCCTCTCTTCTCCTCCCACCCTAAATGTAGAAGTTCTTCATGTGCATTTCAGTCTTCCAATTTTACTTACCTCATAGGGCTATTATTATGGTTAAGTATATTAATATGCATTCAATGCTTAAAATGTCACCAAAGGACAAATACAATGTGATTGCACTTTTAGGTGGTACTAAAAGTAGTCAAGTTCATAGAGGCAGTGGAACCATGGCTGCCAGCGGCTCATGGGCAGAGGAATATGTTAACAGGGTATCAGAGTGAGTTAGTATGTTTCTGATTCTGGATGGTAGTAATAATTGCCTTACACAAAGATGTAGATGTATTAATGCCTCCAAACTGTGCACTTCACATTGATAAAGAGGGTCTTCATGGTATATATATATTTTTACCACAATAACATATATGTAGTAAACGCTATGTAAATATTGGCTGTTATTTATTTAATATTCTTAATAATCTATGATGTTTAGTACTTCCTCCATCATTTGATGTGTCTGTTCATGTGTTTCCTCTAAACAAGAAGATGTGTTAAGCATGTGTTCCCATCATCTCATAGCTAGCTCAACTCATCTACTCCAAGTGAGCAGACATGTGGGGCAGGAAGATAGGACGCTCTGGAGTACATCTTGTCACCATTGTCCTCCTGTACAGAGATGATGTTCAGCACCTGTGGGTATCCTGAAGGTCATCCTGACAAGACACCTGGAACAGCTAAAACACAGTACCTGCTGTTGCTCACCGTTGCATGATCTTCCTAGTGGGTGCTCCAAAGCTTAGGGATAGTGAAAATGAATGAGCTGCTCAGAGACCCACAAGGTAATCCTGTGTTTGGGTCAGAGATGCTGATACTCTTAGGGTTTGGACCAATCCTGAGATGGCCTGGAAGCTTCATCCAATATTCATGGGTATCAGACTTCTAAGACTGCCCCTTAAAGAAACCAACCTCAGAGGGAGAGGTAAGGAGTTGTGCATCCTGCTATTTATTGATGGTTTTCCTTTTAGGAGTGGTCCTCACTCACACTGTCATATCATGTATCACCCCATCCAGATACAGAAGGAGCCAGTCTATAATTTTATTTTATTTTTTTCGTGGTTTCTTTCATTCCTTTTGTGCTCCCCCCCCCGTGTGTGTGTGTGTGTGTGTTTGCTTTGAATCACAGGGTCCTCTTTGTAACCCCAATTACCCTTAGCCAACACAAAACTTTATATAAATATATCTTGAGAATATATATCTTTAAATATAAAGAATACATATTTTATGTATGGAATACATATCCTTATTTTTCATAGAGAGACAGTATATATCCGCCATGGTGGTCTTCAGCTTACAGAAATCCTCTTGCTGCAAGTGGAGTGTGGAGATGAAAGATGTAGAATACTGCATCCAGCTGTAGCTTGTGCCAGTTCTCCAAACCTAACTGTTTCACTCTTAAGAGTATTGCAAACATGCTGTAGGAATCGGCTGAAAGAATTCTTTGGGAAGGTCTAGAGACGACTGACTATTGCCATTGAGAAGGAAAACCAGAGGGAGCTGGTGGAGGCTGGGTACACCAGAGCTTAAGTCTCACACAGTAAGCACCAGGCTATTTTTATGTGGCATATTTTCACAATCTCCTTGAGGGTGTGAGGCTTCATCAGAAAGCAGCAGTTCACCTTGTGGGAGAGTAAACTGAATTTTCGGGGACCTTAAACAACCTTTGGCCTTGGCTCAGAGGCCAAGGGAAGAGGAGTTAAATGACACTGAGCAGCAAAATGAAAAGCCACAGATGGAGAGCTAAAATGGTGGCTGAAAAGGGCAGCGGGACAGAGGGTGAGCCAAAGGCTTGAAGGTCACAAGAGCATCCAGCGCTGTGGGTAGAAAAAGCCAGGGCCACAAAATACACATTCTAGCCCTGGCTTCCAGGTTCCCACTGGTGTGGAAGTTTTCTGCCCAGAACTGACCTCCCACTCCACGTATTAGCTCTACTGTGGTGGGGTTTGTCTAAACTCCCAATTAGCCAGAGAGACGAGGGATGAATCACTGTGTAGAAAGAGCTGTACCCTTTAGGCCACCTTGGGAATGCACATTCTGCTGAGTAGGCTCAAATTTAGCAGATGACAAGTCGATTTCTTGTCAGCCAGAGGCTCCCTTTTGAAGAGTCCCCATGGGGTGGCTGTAGGGACAAGGGCAGGGAAGCATGCAAGAGCTTAGCATGTGACCTTGATCTGAGTGACTGTGACTTTAACTCCTTTGGATAGGATTAGATGTAATGCTGCCTTCAAAGGGGTCCTGTACCCATTCAGGTTCTTAAGATTATCTTTATGATCACACATATACATCACACAGATACACACACACACACACACACACACACACACACACACACACACACACACCTTACCCAGCACCTAGACTCCACTTACAAAACCAGTCCTGAGTTCTTGCTCCACAGGATGATGGAATGTCTAGAAATATCAAGCAATTGCTTTCAACAATGGGGCAGAGGCACACAACTACGAACACTTTGCAGGCAAATAGAAATCCCAAGCAATAGGTACTTTTAATGAAGGTGTCAGAGAGCAAAACTAACATGGGGAAAGACTAGCTCAATGTCCAGAGGACAGAGAAAGCATCGTTTCTATGCAACCCTGGTGTCAGCGGCTATCACTGGTTCTCCACTTCTCCAAATATAACTCAGGAATGATGATAACTAGTCACCCAGCTACACAAAGTAGAGTTGGGTGAAGGAAATAAAGAGGGAGACCATGAATAAAATCCTGTTTATGTGCAAAGTGTACAGAGCTACAGACCCCAATAAAGCCTTCCAGTCACATTTGGCTATCCACGTTGAAACTTCCTATCTCTATCCTTTAGACTGAATGCTGTCAGTGAACTGAAGGTAGGACTACCTTGCCTGTAACACTGAGCACTGCAGACCCTGCTTAGCACAGTGAAAACCAGTGCAGTGGAATGAGAAGCAGGCCCTACCCCAGCTTATCGGGCCTGTACTTACTTTTTTATGGGACAAATCCTGGGATGTTAATCAGGGGCACTGTGCCTCAGGCCTCTTGTTCTGCCCAAACTGCTTAGAGATGCTTCCCTCTCTCTCCTCAGACTCCCACAGCTCTAATCTCCACAGGAAAATTAACACTCCACCACTTTATTGATTCACATTTAGTTAAGGAATAAACACATTGGAATTTGGAGCTGAAGCTATTTATTTATTCATTTCTTACTTCAGGTGAGATTGAGGACTTCTCCTGAGCCCACTCAAAAATGACAAACCAGATTTCATCCATCCCTCCCCTTCCTGACTCACAGATCTGGGATAAAGGATGTGTTGAGGTAAAAATTTCACCCGTGTCCAACAGCTGATTGGTGTTTACAGTGAGACTCAGTCATCACGTTCCATCCCCAGCAGAGACTATAATGCTATAATCTGTTCTCCAAAACTCAACTTCTAGATGCCTTTTTAAAGAAATAGATTTAATTTCTCTTCAGCCACTACAGTTATTTTCATTGAGTTCAGCATTCTGCATTTGTGTGTGTGTGAATGTGTTATTTTTTGAAACATTTCAATATCGCCGTCTAACAAGATGACCAGAAATAATAAGCGCTTGGCATTTCTGTCCTCCTCTGCAGCAGAATCTAATTATTTCCTGAACTGCCTCTGCTCATCAGGAGGGTTCCACGGAGTCTAGAAGCATGGGCATTTTAGCCTTTACGAAGTAGCAGCACTGAGGAACTTAGATGTATAACATTTAAAATAGCAGAGGTGTCAAACAGGGGTCAATTTTCACATAGGGCACTTCTATTGGTGAAAAGTCTAGTGGGTTACTAATTAGCATATTTATTTATGTTTATTTATAGGAAGTTAACTCTTGCAAAGCTTCATAGGGTTTCTCTCTCTCTCCCTCTCTCCCTCCCTCCGTCTCTGTCTCTGTCTCTCTCTCTCTCTCTCTCTCTCTCTCTCTCTCATATCCATTTCTTATTTGTTAAAATGGATAATAGAATCAATGACCAGCAGAGGAAAAACTGCTAAGTATAATCTCCATACCTAATTCAACTAGGGTAGAAAATCATCAGTGAAC
This sequence comes from Micromys minutus, assembly GCF_963924665.1. Classification (NCBI taxonomy): domain Eukaryota; kingdom Metazoa; phylum Chordata; class Mammalia; order Rodentia; family Muridae; genus Micromys; species Micromys minutus. The sequence goes on along the minus strand of NC_137952.1, from coordinate 21,971,768 downwards.
ATCACTGAGTTAAATAAAAATCAGCAATAGCAATGGTAGATTTTCTTTTTGGCTAAATTAATTCACAATGAAAGAACATATACAAATTAAACCAATACAATCAATTGACGTTTCATAAAATCAGTTTTTAAAAATAATTATTATTTCTGGGGCTGAAGAGACAGCTCAACAGTTAAGAACATTAACAAAATAGTGGTTCACAAACATTTTGAGGGGAATCAATACCTTCTTCTGATGTCTGCAGTAGACAGATGTATGCGTGCCTATGTATTTTTATGAATATGCACACACATACACACAAATGCGCACATATGCAGGCAAAATACTCTTACACATTTAAAAAAAATACTCAAATCCTAAACCAGTTATTTTTAAAAGAGTATGTGTCCCATCTGCTGTGATACCCACTTAAATAATTTTTTGATTGAAACAAATTGAGTTGCAGACACGTACCTTGTTTATTTATTGGGGGTACTATTTTCTCATTTTTTATTAGATGCTCTGTATTTACAATTGAGATGTTATCACTTTCCCCTACCCCACTCTTATTCCCCCTCCCCCTCCATTTGCCTTCACAAAGGTGCACTCCCTCCTAATCAAGATCTCTCCCCCATTGCCTTGGCATTCCCCTACATTGGGAAAATGTGCCCTCTCTGGAACAAAAGCCTCTTCTCACATTGATGGCAGACACTGGTATCTTCAGCTACATATGCAATTGGATCAATAAGTCTCTCAATGTTTGCACAGAGTTTGGTGTTTTAGTCCATGGGAGTTTTGGAATTCACAGATATTATGAAGCTCAAAAAGAAGAATGGTCAAAATGGGGATGCCTCAGTCCTTCTTAGAAGGGAGAACAAGACACTCACAGGAGGATATGCAAGGTCAAATAGAGGAACAGAGATTGAAGAAAAGATCATTTAGAGGCCACCTCACCCAGGGATCCACCACATGTGCAGCCACCAAATCCAAGCACTATAGCTGATGCCAAGAAGTACCTATTGGCAGGAACCAGATAGAGATGCCTCCTTGGGGACTATGTCAGAGTCATATAGATATAGCTGAGCATGCCTGCAGCTAACCATTGGACTGAACACAAGGACCCCAATGAAGGTGCTAAAGAAAGGACTAAAGGAGCTGAAAGGGGTTGCAACCTCATGGGAAGAACAACATTATCAACCAACCAAACCCTTCAGAGTATTTCTTTTCAGAAGCTGTGTGGGAGGCCAACTCATTGTGGAAGGAATGACTGCTTGAAGCTGCGAGTGTTTACATGCACATGTGTACCTCCATTGCCTGTCCCCCCAAATGGAAATCATCAAAACACACTTTTCAACTGTCTGCCTTTTACTAGTGAGATGTTTAAAGGAGTTTTTGGAATCAAGCACCCAAAGATTTGACTTGATAACAAGTCTCTGTGTGTACTGGTGGGATAGTGACTTTTCTCTACCAATTGTCTTTCTGGGATGCTTTTCTTCCTCAATTCATCTTTCTTCCTCAATCCCTCTATCCATAACCCTCTCCAAATATTCAGGGTCCCCTGGGAAACTAGGGCTAAAGGACTTCTGAAAAGTGACTAGTAGGGTATTGTTGTTTGATAGAAGACCCTTTTCTATAACTCACACATTAAAAGATAAATATAAAAAAGGCAAAAACTTAAAAGAAACTCTAACTCCAAGATGGGATTTGAAGGGAGGCTTGGCAGGAAGGCTTGGTAGGGAAAGATGGATAATCTTCCTTTGGAAAAAGGGCATCTTCCAGAGGTCATTGTGGTCATCTCAATGAAAAAAGATTTGTTTGGTCTTGTTTTTAAATGTATTGATTTGTGTGTGTGTGTGTGTGTGTGTGTGTGTGTGTGTGTGTGTGTGTGTGTGTGTATGTGTGTGTGTGTGCGCAGAGGTCACAGAATGACTTTTGAGAGGTCTGTTTCTACCATGTGAATCCCAGGGAAAGAACTCGGGTTACCAGGCTAGGCAAGCAAGTAGCCACCAAGGCACTTTGCCAACCCTAATCCCACTACTTCTTTTGTTGTTGGTAGTGGTTTTAGACATGGTCTTACTCTGTAATCCCAGCTGACCTGGAGTTCATGATATACCACCGACTGTTCTTGAATTCATGATGACCCTGCTTTAGCCTCCAGGGAGAAACACTACAATTATCGGTTTGAAGCTTCATACCAGGCCCGTCTTACCATTTCTCAAGACTAGCTTGGGCTAGAGAGATCCTTTGGTGGATAAAGTACTTGCTGTGCAAACAAGAGGACATGAGTTCACATTGAGAGAGCCCACATACAAGCTGGACATGGCAGCACGTGGCTGTGGCTACAGTGTTGGGGAGGCAGAAACCGACATATCCCAGGCGCTTCCTGGCTAGCCAGTCTAGTTGAAATGGACAGCTTCAAGTTAAACAAGAGCCATGTCTCAAAAAAGCAAGGTGGGTGGTAATAGAAGAAGACATCCAATATCAACCTCTGGCCTTCATATGTATCCATATGGGTACTCATCTGGATACCTACATAGCCATAAACACACACACAGACACACACACACACACACACACACACACACACACACACACACAGCCCTAGACTAACTTTGTTATTTCATATAAACGGTTGTTACACTTAAAGACACTTTTAAAAACATATTGGTAAATATTGTTCATACTCTTTACTTACTCTTAGAAACTTGCTTCAAAAAAGGCTTTGCAAATTTGACAGATCTACTCTCTCCATCCATTTTGCTATATTTTGAACTTTTTCCTGGCCCTGTTCTTCAGAAAATGCATCTAGTCCCAGCTACCACAATGCTGTCTCTCCGGGACCCCATCAGTGAATGACACCGCCATTACAGGGAAGATAGGTTTGAGTCCATTTTCACGTTGTTTCAGACCTAATGAAAGCTGCCAGTATACTCTGGACTAGAGATTCTGCCTGGAAAGTAGACAGCTTTGGTTCTGAAAGATGAGGGACAGCGTGGTAACCAGGCAGGGCTAACAGGCAGGAAACACCATGTTCTTTCCCGTCTCTGAGCACTCCTGGCAGCTGGACAGAGGTGGAGATGGCTGGAGGCAGAGAGGTCACGTCTGTGTCCCAGCTCTGAGCTCTTGACCCATAGCAACAGTTCAGTTGCGAGGAAACATTGTCAGATCACACGAATGTCATCCATCACCTAAGTTACAAAGAACACAGTCATCAGAAATGACCCAACTTTACACATTCA